>NC_069509.1:3156036-3228536 GCF_027579735.1 Bombina bombina | reverse complement strand
CTCTCCTTCACCAGTGCACCCTGTAGGGCATCCCAGCTTTGTTTGTACTTCTGGTAACGGCCTACAGGGTCTGACCGATGCCTGTAATTGTTGAGGAGGGAGGATGTTGGAGGTCGAATAAATGATGTGATGCAGTCAGGTGAGGAGCTGAAACAGCTGGAGGCTTGCGATTCCCCAACAGAAGATGTCCCAGTAGTTCCATCCATACTTTCCGTCTCACTGTAGACGAACGATTCATCACTCACATGAGTCAGTCCATCATTCTTTCTGCGCAACACTTTGCGTGTCATGGTTGGTGGTCTTTGAGACCCTGGTACTTGGGTAGGAACATTCACTGTGTGTTTGCAGTAGGTGTCTTGTTCCCTATGACAATCTCCCCACTCTGCGCTTGAAGAGGAGACCCAAGGTGACAGCCGACCCCAGTCAGAGTGAGGCTCAGGTGGGGGATTTGCAAGGGTGATGCTCTGCGTTTTGTCTGCTTGCCTTTGAACTGCAGATCCCCTAACTCCGTTAGCCATTAGTCTCTCAAGGTCCTGCTTGAATTCTAAGAGTTTGTGGTGAGGGACATCTGCAAACCCTAGCAGAGACAGCTCTGCACGCAGTTCCTCCTCAGAGACGGTTAGTGGATCTGTGTCACATGAATGTTCTGAGTGATTCACAGTCTCGTGGGAATGATCTCCTGTAGGAATTCCGAAAGTGAAGTTGTCTACAGACCGACTCAAATCAGAAGGGTGACCTAGAAGCCATTGTGGTCTCTCTTGCTTGGACATCTCAGACTCAAGAAGACTAGAGCAGGGCACTGAAAATATACATAGAAATCCAACACAAAATAAATCTCACACCACCACGCACATTATTGTACAACACAAAATAAATCTCACACCACCACGCACATTATTGTACAACACAAAATAAATCTCATACTACGCACAATAGTGTACAACACAAAAACAAAATGTATGCTTACCTGATAAATGTCTTTCTTTCCTGGCATGGAGAGTCCACAAATCCATTACAATTACAAGTGAGAATTCAACTCCTGGCCAGCAGGAGGAGGCAAAGAGCACCCCAGTACAGCTGTTAAGTGTCACTCCCATTACCCATAATCCCCAGCCATAGGAAAAAGAAGATGACACAAGGGTATAGAGGTGCCTGAGGTTTATACAAAAAAAAGCAGTCAACTGAAATTAAGGTTGTGGACTCTGTATGCCAGGAAAGAAAGAAATTTATCAGGTAAGCGTACATTTTGTTTTCTTTCCAATGGCATGGAGAGTCCACAAATCCATTCCAATTAATAGTGGGAACCAATACCCAAGCTAGAGGACACAGAATGGAAGGGGGGGGGGGAAGAAGATAGAACAAGACAGGCGGAACTAAACAGAAGGCACCACCACTTGAAGGACTTTTCTCCCAAAGGAAGCCTTAGCCGAGGAAACCGTATCAAATTTATAGAATTTGGAAAAAGGTATGCAATGAGGACCAAGTGGCTGCTTGCAGATTTGCTCCACAGAACCTTAATTTTTGAAAGCCCAGGAAGAAGAGACAGTCCTAGTGGAATGAGCCTAAATTCTCTAAGGAGGCTGTTGTCCAGCTGTCTTATAAGCTAACCAGATAACAACTCTCAACAGAGAGAAAGTGAAGTAGAAGGGGCCTTCTGACCCTTACGCTTACCAGCAAAAGCAACGAACAGGGCAATGGATTGCTGAAAATCTATGGTTGCTTGCAGATAAAAAATTTTAGAGCAAGCACCACATCTGGGTTATGCAACAGACGTTCCTTCTGAGAAGAAGAGTTAGGACAAAAGGAAGAAAAAAAAAAGATTTCTTGATTAATGTTGGGATCCGACATTACCTTAGGAAGGAATCTCAACTCAGTAAGAAGGACCGCCTTATCTGCATGAAAAGTAAGGCAAGGAGAATCACATTGTAGAGCCGAAAGCTCAGAGACTCTACAAGCAGAAGAAATAGCAAAGAGAAATAAAACTTTACAGAACAACTTACTATCAACCGAATGCATAGGCTCAAACGGAGCCTGATGTAAAACTCTAAGAACAAGGGTAAGACTCAATGGAGGAGCAACAGGTTTAAACACAGGACTGATTCTGATCAAGGCCTGAACAAATGATTGAACATCTGGCAGATCTGCCAAACATTTGTGTAAAAGAATTGACAGTGCAGAAATCTGACCCTTTAGAGTACTGACTGACAAACCTTTCTCCAGACCATCCTGAAGAAAGTATAAAATGCGGGAGATCCACACCCGACTCCAAGAGAAACCCTTTCGCACCAATAAAAAAAGGTATTTACGACATACCTTATGGTAAATCTTACGAGTAAAAGGTTTACGAGCTTGAAGCATGGTATCATGATGATCTCAGAAAAACCACGCTAGCTAAGACTAGGCGTTCAAACTCCAAGCAGTCAGCTTCAGAGAATCTAGATTTGGAGGAAGGGACCCTGAAGTAGAAGGTCCTTCCTCAGAGGCAACCTCCAAGAGGGAAGAGATTACATCTTCACCAGATCCGCAAACCAGATCCTGCGAGGCCAGATAGGAGCTATTAGAATCACAGACGTCCTTTCCCGTTTGATACAAGCTATAACTTGAGGAAGGAGGGCAAACTGAGGGAACAAGAATGCTAGATCGAAGTCCCAAGGAGCCGCTAGAGCATTGATCAGAACTGCTTGAGGTATTCATGATCTTAACTCGTACCTTGGAAGCTTGGTGTTTAGATGAGACGCCATCAGATCCAACTCCGGAAGACCCCACCTTAGTAAAGGGTCTGGGAGGCATTACAACCGACAGGGCCATGGGGGGGGGGGGTCTGAACCCATGGCTCTGAGTCTTCTATCCTGATTGCTTGTGTGTTGAGCCACAGACAGTTCTTAAAAATACTTCCGGATGAAGGGCCCACTCCCCTGAATAAAAGGTCTGCTTCCCAGTTGTCCACCCCTGGGGTGTGAATGGCAAAAGATGACAATCATGAGATTCCGTCACTGAAGCATGCAAGTCACCTTCTTCATAGCTAAGGAACTCCAAATTCCTCCCTGGTGGTTGAAATACATCACTGAGGTTATGATGTCCGACTGGAATCTGATAAACCGGACCAAAACACAGTAGAAGCTAAGCTGTTAGAGCATTGAAAAAGAGACTCCTCAAGTCCAAAGACCCTGAGCCTTTAAAGAACCCCAAACTGCTCCCCAGTCTAAAAGGCTGGCATCTGTGGTCACAATCTCCCAAGAAGGTCTCAGGAAGCATGTGTCCCGAGACAGATGGTCCTGGGAGATCCACCAGGTGAGTCTTTCGTCAGGGAGTTCAGAACTATCCTCTGAGAGAGGTCAGATTGTTGTTATCCGTTTCATTGACTGAGCATGCATAACTGTAAAGGTCTCAGATGGAAACAAGGAAAATTAATAAAATGTCCATGGAAGCAACCATTAGACCAATTACTTCCATACACCGAGCCACTGAAGGACAGATAGAGAACTGAAGAGAAAGACAAGAAGTTTAGATTTCTAACTTCGGTCAAGAAAACCTTCATGGACAGTAAAAGGAATTCCCATAGGGGAAAAAACATGTCTTGGTGCCCAGCAATAAGAATGTATCTGATCTATACATTTTCTGAGTATAAAAGGGGGGATAAAACAGGTAAATGTTTAAATCCCTAAAATACTACCCTTAAAGAGAATAGAAGGAAACACACAGCGTAAGCATATAAATGCTTAACAATATCCAGAATATATTTCTTCTGAAAACAAGATGGGAATAAAACATGGAAATGTTAATCATCCCAAAAAATAAACCTCTACTGAGGACGGAGAGGGAATTTTTTTTTAAATGTACAGTAGAAGACTGGAAAGATAAGCAGAAATGCTGCATATAACTAATATCAAGATCCCTAATCCAAATAAAAGTACAGTAGAAAAGGACACAATAAGCAATCATAATGCGTATTAATTATATAAATCATCAAACAAAGAGGTCACATGAAAAGACCTACAGCTCCAGCCAATAAATAAATCATAAGGGACAAAGAATGTCACAGACATTAGAGAAGGATAATAATAATAAAGTAATCCTATTAACCTAAATAAGGATAAATATACAGTATATTTATATAAGAATTGGAGTATGATACATTAAATCACACGTCACCGATATTAACAAATATCACCTCAATATGAGTAAAATAAAATAGTATTTCTATAAAAATAAAAATAAATAAAAAAAAGACAGAAATAAAATATATTAGTGTCTTAAAAACACTAGGAAGTGAAGTATGATACATTGAAACCATACATACGAGTCACAGATAATAGGATGATATCCCCTCAATAAGACCGTTAAAATACAGGGATCCTGTACCATAAAGAATAACTATATAATGAAATAATATCCGCACACACATAAAATATAAAAATGTGAATTGATAATATTAGGAGCCTCAAGAAATATGTATAAAATAAAATGAGCATGATGGCGGCCAATACTAGGAAAACACGGTACTTTCAGGAGGAAAAGAAACAACAACTGCATTTACATATTTCTGAATGCAAAATAAAATAGTTTGTATTCCTTATCCTCTTTGAGGTATTAGAGTCGCCATAATATAAACTTAAACGGCCCAGTCCCAAAGGGAGAAAACGCCTCTTCTGCATAAGCAGTGCAGAGGAAGGCGCCAGAAGCATTAATGGCGGGTCAAAAAGGTCAGCTAAGATTACATCTAGATGGGCACTCCATACCCCCGCACTATACACTGGCCCCTGCCAGAGACAGCCTAGTCAAATTGCCATAGTGCAAACCTATACTTCTAGCCCAATAATGGGAAGATAACATTTCCATGCCATTTAAGGCACTGCTCCATCGCTAAAGTACAATCACTTGATATATTCCTGAACCCTTTTGTCTGTGAACAGAGCACCAAGAGAGAGAAAACAAAACCACAGTGATAAAACATCTTCACTTATAATAGGGGAAAAAAGTCTCAACACTAACAAGGAGACCTGTGGAGAGTGAAGCGCTGAAAGGAGGGCAAACAAATGGCGCTACAAAGCGTTTATAACATCACCTCACTGCCATCATGCCGGATAAAATGACACCAAGATTATAAAACAAGCGCATTTTATTAAGCAGCATAATGCCCGCGCAGACGCATACAGCTGTGTTAAGGAGATACTAAGGGGATAGATCGCTAAGTCTATAAAATCTCAAGGTCCCACTGGAGTCTTCTACAGCAGTGCGCCAATCTCCATGAGAATATGAAGTGTGCAACAACGCAGGAGATAAAATTGCGGCACTAATAAAAAACAAACATCCCAGATAGGCAGTTAAAAGAGCTTCGGCTGCACAGATCTCATGCCAAAAAAGCTCTACATGTAAGGGAATTTAAAAAAAGAAAAAGTTTAACCCCACACAAGGAGTACAGAGTAATATTCCCTTAAATCCCCTTCCAGGGATACATAACATACACAAGTTCCTCAATAAGGAGTGGAAAAGGGCCGCATACAAACACCCTACCTGAGGGATCAGGAGCTGCCAGCCTACTCGAATACTAGCGTGCAGTTGTCTCTGATTCATTGTAGTAAAGAGAGATGAAACCGCCGCCCCAGGGAGGGAGATCTACATCCGGCTTCACTAGAAGTCATATGTTCTGGCTAACATATCTCCTTCCCTCCTTGCCCACCCTCAATAGAGAGTACCCTGCAAATAAATAAAAATCCCTCACCCTTACTGCCTCATTTTTTAGACCACAAGCCATGGGGAAAGGGATACAGGGACTCACGGTTAGAAGTCTTAATTCTTCTCACCAACTGCAGGTGTGACTAGCAGTCAAAGAAAAAGCAGAGTAACCAACCCTGGTTTTCTATATAGGGGTAGCATAAGTGTTTGAAGGTAAGCAAGGACTACCTCGCCATTTCCCCAACTACTAAAAGCCACCATTACTCTTACTAAAGAGAATTACATGGACACAGCATAGCCCCAATCCTTGCTTGCAGGGAAAATGACCCATTAAAGGATAAAATCTTTTCAGACACCATCTTTGCACATCCTCACAATATACAAAGGCAAAGAAGGACTGGGGATTATGGGTAATGGGAGTGACACTTAACAGCTCTGCTGGGGTGCTCTTTGCCTCCTCCTGCTGGCCAGGAGTTGAATTCCCACTAGTAACTGGAATGGGTTTGTGGACTCTCCATGCCATTGGAAATAAATAAATCTCACACCACGCACATTATTGTACAACACAAATTGCCTAGTGCTGTAAACTATTTTCTAACATACCAAAAACTATTTTATCAGCCGGTTACTTTATATGCACTGTATATCTGCAGGGAGTAGTGTATCAGCCGGTTACTATATATGTACTGTATATCTGCAGGCAGTAGTGTATCAGCCGGTTACTATATATGTACTGTATATCTGCAGGCAGTAGTGTATCAGCCGGTTACTATATATGTACTGTATATCTGCAGGCAGTAGTGTATCAGCCGGTTACTTTATATGTACTGTATATCTGCAGGCAGTAGTGTATCAGCCGGTTACTTTATATGTACTGTGTATCTGCAGGGAGTAGTGTATCAGCCGGTTACTATATATGTACTGTATATCTGCAGGGAGTAGTGTATCAGCCGGTTACTTTACATGTACTGTTTATCTGCAGGCAGTAGTGTATCAGCCGGTTACTTTATATGTACTGTGTATCTGCAGGGAGTAGTGTATCAGCCGGTTACTATATATGTACTGTATATCTGCAGGGAGTAGTGTATCAGCCGGTTACTTTACATGTACTGTATATCTGCAGGCAGTAGTGTATCAGCCGGTTACTTTATATGTACTGTATATCTGCAGGGAATAGTGTATCAGCCGGTTACTTTATATGTACTGTATATCTGCAGGCAGTAGTGTATCAGCCGGTTACTTTATATGTACTGTATATCTGCAGGCAGTAGTGTATCAGCCGGTTACTTTATATGTACTGTATATCTGCAGGCAGTAGTGTATCAGCCGGTTACTTTATATGTACTGTATATCTGCAGGCAGTAGTGTATCAGCCGGTTACTATATATGTACTGTATATCTGCAGGCAGTAGTGTATCAGCCGGTTACTTTATATGTACTGTATATCTGCAGGGAGTAGTGTATCAGCCGGTTACTTTATATGTACTGTATATCTGCAGGGAGTAGTGTATCAGCCGGTTACTTTATATGTACTGTATATCTGCAGGGAGTAGTGTATCAGCCGGTTACTTTATATGTACTGTATATCTGCAGGCAGTAGTGTATCAGCCAGTTACTTTATATGTACTGTATATCTGCAGGGAGTAGTGTATCCGCCGGTTACTTTATATGTACTGTATATCTGCAGGCAGTAGTGTATCAGCCGGTTACTATATATGTACTGTATATCTGCAGGGAATAGTGTATCAGCCGGTTACTTTATATGTACTGTATATCTGCAGGGAGTAGTGTATCAGCCGGTTACTTTATATGTACTGTATATCTGCAGGCAGTAGTGTATCAGCCGGTTACTTTATATGTACTGTATATCTGCAGGCAGTAGTGTATCAGCCGGTTACTATATATGTACTGTATATCTGCAGGCAGTAGTGTATCAGACGGTTACTTTATATGTACTGTATATCTGCAGGCAGTAGTGTATCAGCCGGTTACTTTATATGTACTGTATATCTGCAGGGAATAGTGTATCAGCCGGTTACTATATATGTACTGTATATCTGCAGGCAGTAGTGTATCAGCCGGTTACTATATATGTACTGTATATCTGCAGGCAGTAGTGTATCAGCCGGTTACTTTATATGTACTGTATATCTGCAGGCAGTAGTGTATCAGCCGGTTACTATATATGTACTGTATATCTGCAGGCAGTAGTGTATCCGCCGGTTACTTTATATGTACTGCAGGGAGTAGTGTAACAAACTATGTAGCAGGGTCAGAGAAGCTGCAACAAATATATACTTTGTAGAGACAACACAGAGCCAGTAATATAAGTCAGCAGCTATCTGGGCTAAGCACAAAAAGTATCTACTAATCAGCTATTGCAGAAGCTCCGCCCAGCCTAGAACCCTCCCCACCCCCCTCTCTCTCTCAGCTGTACAACCCTCCCCCATCTCTCTCTCTCAGCTGTACAACCCTCCCCTGTCTCTCTCTCTCAGCTGTACAACCCTCCCCTGTCTCTCTCTCTCTCAGCTGTACAACCCTCCCCCATCTCTCTCTCTCAGCTGTACAACCCTCCCCTGTCTCTCTCTCTCAGCTGTACAACCCTCCCCTGTCTCTCTCTCTCAGCTGTACAACCCTCCCCTGTCTCTCTCTCTCTCAGCTGTACAACCCTCCCCTGTCTCTCTCTCTCTCAGCTGTACAACCCTCCCCTGTCTCTCTCTCTCTCAGCTGTACAACCCTCCCCTCTCTCTCTCTCTCTCAGCTGTACAACCCTCCCCTGTCTCTCTCTCTCTCTCAGCTGTACAACCCTCCCCTGTCTCTCTCTCTCTCTCTCAGCTGTACAACCCTCCCCTGTCTCTCTCTCTCTCTCAGCTGTACAACCCTCCCCTGTCTCTCTCTCTCTCAGCTGTACAACCCTCCCCTGTCTCTCTCTCTCTCAGCTGTACAACCCTCCCCTGTCTCTCTCTCTCTCTCAGCTGTACAACCCTCCCCTGTCTCTCTCTCTCTCTCAGCTGTACAACCCTCCCCTGTCTCTCTCAGCTGTACAACCCTCCCCTGTCTCTCTCAGCTGTACAACCCTCCCCTGTCTCTCTCAGCTGTACAACCCTCCCCTGTCTCTCTCAGCTGTACAACCCTCCCCTGTCTCTCTCAGCTGTACAACCCTCCCCTGTCTCTCTCTCTCTCTCTCAGCTGTACAACCTCCCCTGTCTCTCTCTCTTCTCTCAGCTGTACAACCCTCTCCCTGTCACTCGTCTCTCTCTCTCTCAGCTGTACAACCCTCCCCTGTCTCTCTCTCTCCTTCTCAGCTGTACAACCCTGTCTCTCTCTCTCTCAGCTGTACAACCCTCCCCTGTCTCTCTCTCTCTCAGCTGTACAACCCTCCCCTGTCTCTCTCTCTCTCAGCTGTACAACCCTCCCCCATCTCTCTCTCTCAGCTGTACAACCCTCCCCTGTCTCTCTCTCTCAGCTGTACAACCCTCCCCTGTCTCTCTCTCTCAGCTGTACAACCCTCCCCTGTCTCTCTCTCTCTCAGCTGTACAACCCTCCCCTGTCTCTCTCTCTCTCAGCTGTACAACCCTCCCCTGTCTCTCTCTCTCTCAGCTGTACAACCCTCCCCCCTCTCTCTCTCTCTCTCAGCTGTACAACCCTCCCCTGTCTCTCTCTCTCTCTCAGCTGTACAACCCTCCCCTCTCTCTCTCAGCTGTACAACCCTCCCCTGTCTCTCTCTCTCTCTCAGCTGTACAACCCTCCCCTGTCTCTCTCTCTCTCAGCTGTACAACCCTCCCCTGTCTCTCTCTCTCTCAGCTGTACAACCCTCCCCTGTCTCTCTCTCTCTCTCAGCTGTACAACCCTCCCCTGTCTCTCTCTCTCTCTCTCTCTCAGCTGTACAACCCTCCCCTGTCTCTCTCTCTCAGCTGTACAACCCTCCCCTGTCTCTCTCAGCTGTACAACCCTCCCCTGTCTCTCTCTCTCTCAGCTGTACAACCCTCCCCTGTCCTCTCTCTCAGCTGTACAACCCTCCCCCTGTCTCTCTCTCTCTCTCGCTGTACAACCCTCCCCTGTCTCTCTCTCTCTCTCAGCTGTACAACCCTCCCTTGTCTCTCTCTCTCTCAGCTGTACAACCCTCCCCTGTCTCTCTCTCTCAGCTGTACAACCCTCCCCTGTCTCTCTCTCTCTCAGCTGTACAACCCTCCCCTGTCTCTCTCTCTCTCAGCTGTACAACCCTCCCCTGTCCTCTCTCTCTCTCAGCTGTACAACCCTCCCCTGTCTCTCTCTCTCTCAGCTGTACAACCCTCCCCTGTCTCTCTCTCTCTCAGCTGTACAACCCTCCCCTGTCTCTCTCTCTCTCAGCTGTACAACCCTCCCCTGTCTCTCTCTCTCTCAGCTGTACAACCCTCCCCTGTCTCTCTCTCTCTCAGCTGTACAACCCTCCCCTGTCTCTCTCTCTCTCAGCTGTACAACCCTCCCCTGTCTCTCTCTCTCTCAGCTGTACAACCCTCCCCTGTCTCTCTCTCTCTCAGCTGTACAACCCTCCCCTGTCTCTCTCTCTCTCAGCTGTACAACCCTCCCCTGTCTCTCTCTCTCTCAGCTGTACAACCCTCCCCTGTCTCTCTCTCTCTCAGCTGTACAACCCTCCCCTGTCTCTCTCTCTCTCAGCTGTACAACCCTCCCCTGTCTCTCTCTCTCTCAGCTGTACAACCCTCCCCTGTCTCTCTCTCTCTCAGCTGTACAACCCTCCCCTGTCTCTCTCTCTCTCAGCTGTACAACCCTCCCCTGTCTCTCTCTCTCTCAGCTGTACAACCCTCCCCTGTCTCTCTCTCTCTCAGCTGTACAACCCTCCCCTGTCTCTCTCTCTCTCAGCTGTACAACCCTCCCCTGTCTCTCTCTCTCTCTCAGCTGTACAACCCTCCCCTGTCTCTCTCTCTCTCAGCTGTACAACCCTCCCCTGTCTCTCTCTCTCAGCTGTACAACCCTCCCCTGTCTCTCTCTCTCTCTCAGCTGTACAACCCTCCCCTTTCTCTCTCTCTCTCAGCTGTACAACCCTCCCCTGTCTCTCTCTCTCTCTCTCTCTCTCAGCTGTACAACCCTCCCCTGTCTCTCTCTCAGCTGTACAACCCTCCCCTGTCTCTCTCTCTCAGCTGTACAACCCTCCCCTGTCTCTCTCTCTCAGCTGTACAACCCTCCCCTGTCTCTCTCTCAGCTGTACAACCCTCCCCTGTCTCTCTCTCAGCTGTACAACCCTCCCCTGTCTCTCTCTCTCTCAGCTGTACAACCCTCCCCTGTCTCTCTCTCTCAGCTGTACAACCCTCCCCTGTCTCTCTCTCTCTCTCTCAGCTGTACAACCCTCCCCTGTCTCTCTCTCTCTCTCTCTCAGCTGTACAACCCTCCCCTGTCTCTCTCTCAGCTGTACAACCCTCCCCTGTCTCTCTCTCTCTCAGCTGTACAACCCTCCCCTGTCTCTCTCTCTCTCTCAGCTGTACAACCCTCCCCTGTCTCTCTCTCAGCTGTACAACCCTCCCCTCTCTCTCTGCTGTACAACCCTCCCCTGTCTCTCTCTCTCTCAGCTGTACAACCCTCCCCTGTCTCTCTACTCTCACTGTACAAACCCTCCCCTGCCTCTCCTCTCTCTCTCTCAGCTGTACAACCCTCCCCTGTCTCTCTCTCTCTCTCAGCTGTACAACCCTCCCCTGTCTCTCTCTCTCTCTCAGCTGTACAACCCCTCCCTGTCTCTCCTCTCTCTCAGCTGTACAACCCTCCCCTGTCTCTTCTCTCTCTCTCTAGCTGTACAACCCTCCCCTGTCTCTCTCTCTCTCAGCTGTACAACCCTCCCCTGTCTCTCTCTCTCTCAGCCGTTACAACCCTCCCCTGTCTCTCTCTCTCTCTCAGCTGTACAAACCCTCCCTCGTCTCTCTCTCTTCTCTCTCAGGCTGTACAACCCTCCCCTGTCTCTCTCTCTCTCTCTCAGCTGTACAACCCTCCCCTGTCTCTCTCTCTCAGCTGTACAACCCTCCCCTGTCTCTCTCTCTCTCTCTCTCTCAGCTGTACAACCCTCCCCTGTCTCTCTCTCTCACAGCTGTACAACCCCTCCCTGTCTCTCTCTCTCTCTCAGCTGTACAAACCCTCCCCTGTCTCTCTCTCTCTTCAGCTGTACAAACCTCCCCCTGTCTCTCTCTCTATCTCAGTCCTGTACTAACCCCTCCCCTGTCTCTCTCTCTCTCTAGACCTGTACAACTCTCCCATGTCTCTCTCTCTCTCTCAGCTGTACAAACCCTCCCCTGTCTCTCTCTATCTCTCTCAGCTGTACAACCCTCCCCTGGTCTCTCTCTCTCTATCAGCTGTACCCAACCCCTCCCTGTCTCTCTCTCCTCTCTCAGCTGTACAAACCCTCCACCTGTCTCTCTCTCTCTCTCAGGCCTGTACAACCCTCCACTGTCTCCTCTCTCTCATCTCAGCTGTAACAACCCTCCCCTGTCTACTCTCTCTCTCTCAGCTGTACAACCCTCCCCTGTCTCTCTCTCTCTCAGCTGTACAACCCTCCCCCTGTCTCTCTCTCTCTCCTCAGCTGTACAACCCTCCACCTGTCTCTCTCTCTCTCTCAGCTGTACAACCCCTCCCCTCGTCTTCTCCTCCTCCTCAGCTGTACAACCTCCCCTGTCTCTCTCTCTCTCTCTCAGCTGTACAACCCTCCCCTGTCTCTCTCTCTCTCTCAGCTGAACAAACCCACCCCTGTCTCTCTCTCTCTCAGCTGTATCAACCCTCCCCCTGTCTCTCTCTCTCTCAGCTGTACAACCCGCCCCTGTCTCTCTCTCTCTCAGCTGTACAACCATCCCCTGTCTCTCTCTCTCTCAGCTGTACAACCCTCCCCTGTCTCTCCCCCTCTCTCAGCTGTACAACCCTCCCCTGTCTCTCTCTCTCTCAGCTGTACAACCCTCCCCTGTCTGCTCTCTCTCTCAGCTGTACAACCCTCCCCTGTCTCTCTCTCTCTCAGCTGTACAACCCTCCCCTGTCCTCTCTCTCTCGCTCAGCTGTACAACCCTCCCCCTGTCCTCTCTCTCTCTCAGCTGTACAAACCCTCCCCTGTCTCTCCTCTCTCTCTGCTGTACAACCCTCCCCTGTTCTCCTTCTCCTCTCTCAGCTGTACAAACCATCCCCCTGTCTCTTCTCAGCTGTAACCCTCGATAATCTCTCTCAGCTGTACAACCCTCCCCTGTCTCTCTCTCTCTCAGCTGTACAACCCTCCCCTGTCTCTCTCTCTCTCAGCTGTACAACCCTCCCCTGTTCTCTCTCTCTCTCAGCTGTACAACCCTCCCCTGTCTCTCTCTCTCTCAGCTGTACAACCCTCCCCTGTCTCTCTCTCTCTCAGCTGTACAACCCTCCCCTGTCTCTCTCTCTCTCAGCTGTACAACCCTCCCCTGTCTCTCTCTCTCTCAGCTGTACAACCCTCCCCCTGTCTCTCTCTCTCTCAGCTGTACAACCCTCCCCTGTCTCTCTCTCTCTCAGCTGTACAACCCTCCCCTGTCTCTCTCTCTCTCAGCTGTACAACCCTCCCCTGTCTCTCTCTCTCTCAGCTGTACAACCCTCCCCTTTCTCTCTCTCTCTCAGCTGTACAACCCTCCCCTGTCTCTCTCTCTCTCAGCTGTACAACCCTCCCCTGTCTCTCTCTCTCTCAGCTGTACAACCCTCCCCTGTCTCTCTCTCTCTCAGCTGTACAACCCTCCCCTGTCTCTCTCTCTCTCAGCTGTACAACCCTCCCCTGTCTCTCTCTCTCTCTCAGCTGTACAACCCTCCCCTGTCTCTCTCTCTCTCAGCTGTACAACCTCCCCTGTCTCTCTCTCTCTCAGCTGTACAACCCTCCCCTGTCTCTCTCTCTTCAGCTGTACAACCCTCCCCTGTCTCTCTCTCTCAGCTGTACAACCCTCCCCTGTCTCTCTCTCTCTCAGCTGTACAACCCTCCCCTGTCTCTCTCTCTCTCAGCTGTACAACCCTCCCCTGTCTCTCTCTCTCTCAGCTGTACAACCCACCCCTGTCTCTCTCTCTCTCAGCTGTACAACCCTCCCCTGTCTCTCTCTCTCTCAGCTGTACAACCCTCCCCTGTCTCTCTCTCTCTCAGCTGTACAACCCTCCCCTGTCTCTCTCTCTCTCAGCTGTACAACCCTCCCCTGTCTCTCTCTCTCTCAGCTGTACAACCCTCCCCTGTCTCTCTCTCAGCTGTACAACCCTCCCCTGTCTCTCTCTCTCAGCTGTACAACCCTCCCCTGTCTCTCTCTCTCTCAGCTGTACTAACCCTCCCCTGGCTCTCTCTCTCTCAGCTGTACAACCCTCCCCTGTCTCTCTCTCTCTCAGCTGTACAACCCTCCCCTGTCTCTCTCTCTCAGCTGTACAACCCTCCCCTGTCTCTCTCTCTCTCAGCTGTACAACCCTCCCCTGTCTCTCTCTCCTCACTGTACAACCCTCCCCTGTCTCTCTCTCTCTCACTGTACAACCCTCCCCTGTCTCTCTCTCTCTCAGCTGTACAACCCTCCCCCTGTCTCTCATCTGTCTCCTGTCTCTCTCTCAGCTGTACAACCCTCCCCAGTCCTCTCCTCTCTCAGCTGTACAACCCTCCCCTGTCTCTCTCCTCTCTCAGCTGTACAACCCTCCCCTGCTCTCTCTCTCTCAGCTGTACAAACCCTCCCCTGACTCTCTCTCTCTCAGCTGTACAACCCTCCCCATCTCTCTCTCTCTCTCAGCTGTACAACCCTCCCCTGTCTCTCTCTCTCAGCTGTACAACCTCCCCTGTCTCTCTCTCTCGCTGTACAACCCTCCCCTGTCTCTCTCTCAGCTGTACAACACTCCCCTGTCTCTCTCTCTCTCAGCTGTTACCACCTCCCCTGTCTCTCTCTCTCTCTCAGCTGTACAACCCTCCCCTGTCTCTCTCTCTCTCTCAGCTGTACAACCTCCCCTGTCTCTCTCTCTCTCTCAGCTGTACAACCCTCCCCTGTCTCTCTCTCTCTCAGCTGTACAACCCTCCCCCTGTCTCTCTCTCTCTCAGCTGTACAAACCCTCCCCTGTCTCTCTCTCTCTCTCAGCTGTACAACCCTCCCCTGTCTCTCTCTCTCTCTCAGCTGTACAACCCTCCCCTGTCTCTCCTCTCTCTCAGCTGTACACCCTCCCCTGTCTCTCTCTCTCTCTCAGCTGTACAACCCTCCCCTGTCTCTCTCTCTCTCAGCTGTACAACCCTCCCCTGTCTCTCTCTCTCTCAGCTGTACAACCCTCCCCTGTCTCTCTCTCTCAGCTGTACAACCCTCCCCTGTCTCTCTCTCTCTCAGCTGTACAACCCTCCCCTGTCTCTCTCTCTCTCTCAGCTGTACAACCCTCCCCTGTCTCTCTCTCTCTCTCAGCTGTACAACCCTCCCCTGTCTCTCTCTCTCTCTCAGCTGTACAACCCTCCCTGTCTCTCTCTCTCTCTCTGCTGTACAACCCTCCCCTGTCTCTCTCTCTCTCAGCTGTACAACCCTCCCCTGTCTCTCTCTCTCTCAGCTGTACAACCCTCCCCTGTCTCTCTCTCTCTCTCTCTCTCAGCTGTACAACCCTCCCCTGTCTCTCTCTCTCAGCTGTACAACCCTCCCCTGTCTCTCTCTCTCTCAGCTGTACAACCCTCCCCTGTTGTCTATCTCTCCTAGCTGTACAACCCTCCCCTGTCTCTCTCTCTCTCTCTCTCAGCTGTACAACCCTCCCCTGTCTCTCTCTCTCTCTCTCTCAGCTGTACAACCCTCCCCATCTCTCGCTCCCCAGCTGTACAACCTCCCTGTCTCTCTCTCTCTCTCTCAGCTGTACAACCCTCCCCATCTCTCGCTCCCCAGCTGTACAACCCTCCCCTGTCTCTCTCTCTCTCTCTCAGCTGTACAACCCTCCCCTGTCTCTCTCTCTCAGCTGTACAACCCTCCCCTGTCTCTCTCTCTCTCTCAGCGGTACAACCCTCCCTGTCTCTCTCTCTCTCTCTCTCAGCTGTACAACCCTCCCCTGTCTCTCTCTCTCTCTCTCTCTCTCTCTCAGCTGTACAACCCTCCCCTGTCTCTCTCTCTCTCAGCTGTACAACCCTCCCCATCTCTCGCTCCCCAGCTGTACAACCCTCCCCTGTCTCTCTCTCTCTCTCTCTCTCAGCTGTACAACCCTCCCCATCTCTCGCTCCCCAGCTGTACAACCCTCCCCTGTCTCTCTCTCTCTCTCTCTCTCAGCTGTACAACCCTCCCCTGTCTCTCTCTCTCAGCTGTACAACCCTCCCCTGTCTCTCTCACTCTCTCTCTCTGCTGTACAACCCTCCCCTGTCTCTCTCTCTCTCTCAGCTGTACAACCCTCCCCTGTCTCTCTCTCTCTCTCAGCTGTACAACCCTCCCCTGTGTCTCTCTCTCTCTCTCTCTCTCTCAGCTGTACAACCCTCCCCTGTCTCTCTCTCTCTCTCAGCTGTACAACCCTCCCCTGTCTCTCTCTCTCTCTCTCTCAGCTGTACAACCCTCCCCTGTCTCTCTCTCTCTCAGCTGTACAACCCTCCCCTGTCTCTCTCTCTCTCAGCTGTACAACCCTCCCCTGTCTCTCTCTCTCTCAGCTGTACAACCCTCCCCTGTCTCTCTCAGCTGTACAACTCTCCCCTGTCTCTCTCTCTCTCTCAGCTGTACAACCCTCCCCTGTCTCTCTCTCTCTCTCTCTCAGCTGTACAACCCTCCCCTGTCTCTCTCTCTCTCTCAGCTGTACAACCCTCCCCTGTCTCTCTCTCTCTCTCAGCTGTACAACCCTCCCCTGTCTCTCTCTCTCTCTCAGCTGTACAACCCTCCCCTGTCTCTCTCTCTCCTCAGCTGTACAACCTCCCCTGTCTCTCTCTCTCTCTCAGCTGTACAACCCTCCCCTGTCTCTCTCAGCTGTACAACCCTCCCCTGTCTCTCTCTCTCTCTCTCAGCTGTACAACCCTCCCCTGTCTCTCTCTCTCTCTCAGCTGTACAACCCTCCCTCTCTCTCTCTCTCTCAGCTGTACAACCCTCCCTGTCTCTCTCTCTCTCTCTCAGCTGTAAACCCTCCCCTGTCTCTCTCTCTCTCAGCTGTACAACCCTCCCCTGTCTCTCTCTCTCTCAGCTGTACAACCCTCCCCTGTCTCTCTCTCTCTCAGCTGTACAACCCTCCCCTGTCTCTCTCTCTCTCAGCTGTACAACCCTCCCCTGTCTCTCTCTCTCTCAGCTGTACAACCCTCCCCTGTCTCTCTCTCTCTCAGCTGTACAACCCCTCCCCTGTCACTCTCTCTCTCTCAGCTGTACAACCCTCCCCTGTCTCTCTCTCTCTCAGCTGTACAAACCCTCCCCTGTCTCTCTCTCTCTCAGCTGTACAACCCTCCCCTGTCTCTCTCTCTCTCAGCTGTACAACCCTCCCCTGTCTCTCTCTCTCTCAGCTGTACAACCCTCCCCTGTCTCTCTCTCTCTCAGCTGTACAACCCTCCCCTGTCTCTCTCTCTCTCAGCTGTACAACCCTCCCCTGTCTCTCTCTCTCTCAGCTGTACAACCCTCCCCTGTCTCTCTCTCTCTCTCAGCTGTACAACCCTCCCCTGTCTCTCTCTCTCTCAGCTGTACAACCCTCCCCTGTCTCTCTCTCTCTCTCAGCTGTACAACCCTCCCCTGTCTCTCTCTCTCTCTCAGCTGTACAACCCTCCCCTGTCTCTCTCTCTCTCTCAGCTGTACAACCCTCCCCTGTCTCTCTCAGCTGTACAACCCTCCCCTGTCTCTCTCTCAGCTGTACAACCCTCCCCGTCTCTCTCTCTCTCAGCTGTACAACCCTCCCCTGTCTCTCTCTCTCTCTCAGCTGTACAACCCTCCCCTGTCTCTCTCTCTCTCTCAGCTGTACAACCCTCCCCTGTCTCTCTCTCTCTCTCAGCTGTACAACCCTCCCCTGTCTCTCTCTCTCTCAGCTGTACAACCCTCCCCTGTCTCTCTCTCTCTCAGCTGTACAACCCTCCCCTGTCTCTCTCTCTCTCAGCTGTACAACCCTCCCCTGTCTCTCTCTCTCTCAGCTGTACAACCCTCCCCTGTCTCTCTCTCTCTCAGCTGTACAACCCTCCCTGTCTCTCTCTCTCTCAGCTGTACAACCCTCCCCTGTCTCTCTCTCTCTCAGCTGTACAACCCTCCCCTGTCTCTCTCTCTCAGCTGTACAACCCTCCCCTTTCTCTCTCTCTCTCAGCTGTACAACCCTCCCCTTTCTCTCTCTCTCTCAGCTGTACAACCCTCCCCTTTCTCTCTCTCTCTCAGCTGTACAACCCTCCCTGTCTCTCTCTCTCTCAGCTGTACAACCCTCCCTGTCTCTCTCTCTCTCAGCTGTACAACCCTCCCTGTCTCTCTCTCAGCTGTACAACCCTCCCCTGTCTCTCTCTCTCTCAGCTGTACAACCCTCCCCTGTCTCTCTCTCTCTCAGCTGTACAACCCTCCCCTGTCTCTCTCTCTCTCAGCTGTACAACCCTCCCCTGTCTCTCTCTCTCTCAGCTGTACAACCCCTCCCCTGTCTCTCTCTCTCTCAGCTGTACAACCCTCCCCCTGTCTCTCTCTCTCTCAGCTGTACAACCCTCCCCTGTCTCTCTCTCTCTCAGCTGTACAACCCTCCCCTGTCTCTCTCTCTCTCAGCTGTACAACCCTCCCCTGTCTCTCTCTCTCTCAGCTGTACAACCCTCCCCTGTCTCTCTCTCTCTCTCAGCTGTACAACCCTCCCCCCTCTCTCAGCTGTACAACCCTCCCCCACTGTCTCTCATCTCTCTCCAGCTGTCACAACCCTCCCCTGTCTCTCTCTCAGCTCGTACAACCCCCTCCCATGTCTCATCTCTCAGCTGTTCAACCCTCCCCTGTCTCTCTCTCTCTCTCAGGCTGTACCAACCCATCCCCTGTCTCTCTCTCTACTCTCTCCGCTGTACAAACCCTCCCCTGTCTCTCTCTCTCTCAGCTGTACAACCCTCCCCTGTCTCTCTCTCTCTCAGCTGGTACAACCCTCCCCTGTCTCTCTCTCTCTCAGCTGTCACAACCCTCCCTGTCTCTGTCTCTCTCAGCTGTACAACCCTCCCCTGTCTCTCTCTCTCATCAGCATGTACAACCCTCCCCCCCTCTCTCAGCTGTACAACCCTCCCACTGTCTCTCTCTCTCTCAGCTGTACAACCCTCCCCCCTCTCTCAGCTGTACAACCCTCCCCTGTCTCTCTCTCTCAGCTGTACAACCCTCCCCTGTCTCTCTCTCTCTCAGCTGTACAACCCTCCCCTGTCTCTCTCTCTCTCTCAGGCTGTACAACCCTCCCCTGTCTCTCTCTCTCTCTCAGCTGTACAACCCTCCCCTGTCTCTCTCTCTCTCAGGCTGTACAACCCTCCCCTGTCTCTCTCTCTCTCTCAGCTGTACAACCCTCCCCTGTCTCTCTCTCTCTCTCTCTCTCAGCTGTACAACCCTCCCCTGTCTCTCTCTCTCTCTCAGCTGTACAACCCTCCCCTGTCTCTCTCTCTCTCAGCTGTACAACCCTCCCCTGTCTCTCTCTCTCTCAGCTGTACAACCCTCCCTGTCCTCTCTCTCTCAGCTGTACAAACCCTCCCCTGTCTCTCTCTCTCTCTCTCTCTCTCTCTCTCAGCTGTACAACCCTCCCCTGTCTCTCTCTCTCTCTCTCTCTCAGCTGTACAACCCTCCCCTGTCTCTCTCTCTCTCTCTCTCTCTCTCAGCTGTACAACCCTCCCCTGTCTCTCTCTCTCTCTCAGCTGTACACAACCCTCCCCTGTCTCTCTCTCAGCTGTACAACCCTCCCCTGTCTCTCTCTCTCTCTCAGCTGTACAACCCTCCCCTGTCTCTCTCTCTCAGCTGTACAACCCTCCCCTGTCTCTCTCTCTCTCAGCTGTACAACCCTCCCCTGTCTCTCTCTCTCTCAGCTGTACAACCCTCCCCTGTCTCTCTCTCTCTCTCAGCTGTACAACCCTCCCCCCTCTCTCAGCTGTACAACCCTCCCCTGTCTCTCTCTCTCTCTCATCTGTACAACCCTCCCCTGTCTCTCTCTCTCTCTCAGCTGTACAACCCTCCCCTGTCTCTCTCTCTCTCAGCTGTACAACCCTCCCCTGTCTCTCTCTCTCTCAGCTGTACAACCCTCCCCTGTCTCTCTCTCTCTCTCAGCTGTACAACCCTCCCCTGTCTCTGTCTCTCTCTCAGCTGTACAACCCTCCCCTGTCTCTCTCTCTCTCAGCTGTACAACCCTCCCCTGTCTCTCTCTCTCTCTCAGCTGTACAACCCTCCCCTGTCTCTCTCTCTCAGCTGTACAACCCTCCCCTGTCTCTCTCTCTCAGCTGTACAACCCTCCCCTGTCTCTCTCTCTCAGCTGTACAACCCTCCCCTGTCTCTCTCTCTCAGCTGTACAACCCTCCCCTGTCTCTCTCTCTCAGCTGTACAACCCTCCCCTGTCTCTCTCTCTCAGCTGTACAACCCTCCCCTGTCTCTCTCTCTCAGCTGTACAACCCTCCCCTGTCTCTCTCTCTCTCAGCTGTACAACCCTCCCCTGTCTCTCTCTCTCTCAGCTGTACAACCCTCCCCTGTCTCTCTCTCTCTCAGCTGTACAACCCTCCCCATCTCTCGCTCCCCAGCTGTACAACCCTCCCCTGTCTCTCTCTCTCTCTCAGCTGTACAACCCTCCCCTGTCTCTCTCTCAGCTGTACAACCCTCCCCTGTCTCTCTCTCTCTCAGCTGTACAACCCTCCCCTGTCTCTCTCTCTCTCTCAGCTGTACAACCCTCCCCTGTCTCTCTCTCAGCTGTACAACCCTCCCCTGTCTCTCTCTCTCTCAGCTGTACAACCCTCCCCTGTCTCTCTCTCTCTCAGCTGTACAACCCTCCCCTGTCTCTCTCTCTCTCTCAGCTGTACAACCCTCCCCTGTCTCTCTCTCTCTCAGCTGTACAACCCTCCCCTGTCTCTCTCTCTCTCTCAGCTGTACAACCCTCCCCTGTCTCTCTCTCTCTCTCAGCTGTACAACCCTCCCCTGTCTCTCTCTCTCTCAGCTGTACAACCCTCCCCATCTCTCGCTCCCCAGCTGTACAACCCTCCCCTGTCTCTCTCTCTCTCAGCTGTACAACCCTCCCCTGTCTCTCTCTCTCTCTCTCAGCTGTACAACCCTCCCCTGTCTCTCTCTCTCTCAGCTGTACAACCCTCCCCTGTCTCTCTCTCTCTCAGCTGTACAACCCTCCCCTGTCTCTCTCTCTCTCTCAGCTGTACAACCCTCCCCTGTCTCTCTCTCTCTCAGCTGTACAACCCTCCCCCTGTCTCTCTCTCTCTCAGCTGTACAACCCTCCCCTGTCTCTCTCTCTCAGCTGTACAACCCTCCCCTGTCTCTCTCTCAGCTGTACAACCCTCCCCTGTCTCTCTCTCTCTCTCAGCTGTACAACCCTCCCCTGTCTCTCTCTCTCTCAGCTGTACAACCCTCCCCATCTCTCGCTCCCCAGCTGTACAACCCTCCCCATCTCTCGCTCCCCAGCTGTACAACCCTCCCCTGTCTCTCTCTCTCTCTCAGCTGTACAACCCTCCCCTGTCTCTCTCTCAGCTGTACAACCCTCCCCATCTCTCGCTCCCCAGCTGTACAACCCTCCCCATCTCTCGCTCCCCAGCTGTACAACCCTGTTTTGGGTCTCAGTACCGGAGCTCACCTGGGTTCCTTGTGTATATCCCGCGGGTTCCAGGCAAACTGCAGCGCTGAATCTAACGGTCGCTTTACAGCGCTGGTTTCCTAGTAACGCTCCGACGTCATGAAATATTGACAATTCGGTAGCGTCTCAACCAATGAGAGACGGAGTAAGGTTACCATAGAATAGAGAGTGGCGAGATAAACCTCCTGCAAACAGACCAATCAGAAGCAGAACAGCTCATCATAGACCAGCACTGAGGATAGACAACTCACCCTGGGCTGGAGGACTAAACAGTAACACGTGCGGGTGCTTCCGGGTGAGTAACCGTAACGCAGTTTGTACTTACCGGCGGTCCTACAGTAAGTTCCCCTCATGTAAGGGAGGAGCATCTAGGAGGGGCCTACAGTAAGTTCCCCTCATGTAAGGGAGGAGCAGCTAGGGGCCCTACAGTAAGTTCCTCTCATGTAAGGGAGGAGCAGCTAGGGGCCCTACAGTAAGTTCCTCTCATGTAAGGGAGGAGCAGCTAGGAGGGGCCTACAGTAAGTTCCTCTCAGGTAAGGGAGGAGCAGCTAGGGGCCCTACAGTAAGTTCCTCTCATGTAAGGGAGGAGCAGCTAGGGGCCCTACAGTAAGTTCCTCTCATGTAAGGGAGGAGCAGCTAGGGGCCCTACAGTAAGTTCCTCTCAGGTAAGGGAGGAGCAGCTAGGGGCCCTACAGTAAGTTCCTCTAATGTAAGGGAGGAGCAGCTAGGGGCCCTACAGTAAGTTCCTCTCATGTAAGGGAGGAGCAGCTAGGGGCCCTACAGTAAGTTCCTCTCAGGTAAGGGAGGAGCAGCTAGGGGCCCTACAGTAAGTTCCTCTAATGTAAGGGAGGAGCAGCTAGGGGCCCTACAGTAAGTTCCTCTAATGTAAGGGAGGAGCAGCTAGGGGCCCTACAGTAAGTTCCTCTAATGTAAGGGAGGAGCAGCTAGGGGCCTACAGTAAGTTCCCCTCATGTAAGGGAGGAGCAGCTAGGGGCCCTACAGTAAGTTCCTCTAATGTAAGGGAGGAGCAGCTAGGGGCCCTACAGTAAGTTCCCCTCATGTAAGGGAGGAGCAGCTAGGGGCCTACAGTAAGTTCCTCTAATGTAAGGGAGGAGCAGCTAGGGGCCCTACAGTAAGTTCCTCTAATGTAAGGGAGGAGCAGCTAGGGGCCTACAGTAAGTTCCTCTCATGTAAGGGAGGAGCAGCTAGGGGCCTACAGTAAGTTCCTCTCATGTAAGGGAGGAGCAGCTAGGGGCCTACAGTAAGTTCCTCTCATGTAAGGGAGGAGCAGCTAGGGGCCTACAGTAAGTTCCTCTCATGTAAGGGAGGAGCAGCTAGGGGCCCTACAGTAAGTTCCTCTCATGTAAGGGAGGAGCAGCTAGGGGCCTACAGTAAGTTCCTCTCATGTAAGGGAGGAGCAGCTAGGAGGGGCCTACAGTAAGTTCCTCTAATGTAAGGGAGGAGCAGCTAGGGGCCTACAGTAAGTTCCCCTCATGTAAGGGAGGAGCAGCTAGGGGCCTACAGTAAGTTCCTCTCATGTAAGGGAGGAGCAGCTAGGGGCCCTACAGTAAGTTCCTCTCATGTAAGGGAGGAGCAGCTAGGGGCCCTACAGTAAGTTCCCCTCATGTAAGGGAGGAGCAGCTAGGGGCCTACAGTAAGTTCCTCTCATGTAAGGGAGGAGCAGCTAGGGGCCTACAGTAAGTTCCTCTCATGTAAGGGAGGAGCAGCTAGGGGCCTACAGTAAGTACACTTATTTAGTAATATATATGTCACACACACTTATTTAGTAATATATATCTCACACACACTTATACACTTATTTAGTAATATATATATATGTCACATACACTTATTTAGTAATATATATATATGTCACACACACTTATTTAGTAATATATATGTCACACACACTTATTTAGTAATATATATGTCACACACACTTATTTAGTAATATATATATCTCACACACACTTATTTAGTAATATATATCTCACACACACTTATACACTTATTTAGTAATATATATATCTCACACACACTTATTTAGTAATATATATATGTCACACACACTTATTTAGTAATATATATGTCACACACACTTATTTAGTAATATATATCTCACACACACTTATACACTTATTTAGTAATATATATCTCACACACACTTATTTAGTAATATATATGTCACACACACTTATTTAGTAATATATACCTCACACACACTTATACACTTATTTAGTAATATATATGTCACACACACTTATTTAGTAATATATATGTCACACACACTTATTTAGTAATATATACCTCACACACACTTATACACTTATTTAGTGATATATATCTCACATACACTTATTTAGTAATATATATCTCACACACACTTATTTAGTAATATATATCTCACATACACTTATTTAGTAATATATCTCACATACACTTATTTAGTAATATATATATCACACACACACTTATTTAGTAATATATATCTCACACACACACTTATTTAGTAATATATCTCTCACACAGTTATACATACACACACTTATTTAATAATATATCTCACACAGTTATTTAATAATATATCTCTCCCACAGTTATTTAATAATATATCTCTCTCACACACACACACACTTATTTAATAATATATCTCTCTCACACACACACACTTATTTAATAATATATCTCTCTCTCACACACACACTTATTTAATAATATATCTCTCTCTCACACACACACTTATTTAATAATATATCTCTCTCACACACACACACTTATTTAATAATATCTCTCTCTCACACACACACACTTATTTAATAATATCTCTCTCTCACACACACACACTTATTTAATAATATCTCTCTCTCACACACACACACACACTTATTTAATAATATCTCTCTCACACAGTTATACATACACACAGTTATTTAATAATATATCTCTCACACAGTTATTTAATAATATATCTCTCACACAGTTACACACACACACACACACACAGTTAATAATATATCTCACACACAGTTATTTAATAATATACCTCACACAGTTATTTAATTATATATCACACAGTTATTTAATAATATATATCATACAGTTATTTACTAATATATCACACAGTTATTTAATAACACATCTCAGTTATTTAATAATGTATATCTCACACAGTTATTTAATAATATATCTCTCACACAGTTATTTAATAATATATCTCTCACACAGTTATTTAATAATATATATCTCACACAGTTATTTAATAATATATATCACACAGTTATTTACTAATATATATCTCGCACAGTTATATACACTTATTTACTAATATATATCTCACACAGTTATTTAATAATATATATCACACAGTTATTTAATAATATATATCACACAGTTATTTACTAATATATATCTCACACAGTTATATACACTTATTTAATAATATATATCTCACACAGTTATTTAATAATATATATCACACAGTTATTTACTAATATATATCTCACACAGTTATATACACTTATTTAATAATATATATCTCACACAGTTATTTAATAATATATCTCTCACACAGTTATACATACACACACACACTTATTTAATAATATATCTCTCACACACTTATTTAATAATATATCTCTCACACACTTATTTAATAATATATCTCTCACACAGTTATTTAATAATATATCTCTCACACAGTTATTTAATAATATATCTCTCACACAGTTATTTAATAATATATCTCTCACACAGTTATTTAATAATATATATCACACAGTTATTTACTAATATATATCTCACACAGTTATATACACTTATTTAATAATATATATCTCACACAGTTATTTAATAGTATATATCACACAGTTATTTACTAATATATATCTCACACAGTTATATACACTTATTTAATAATATATATCTCACACAGTTATTTAATAATATATCTCTCACACAGTTATTTAATAATATATCTCTCACACAGTTATTTAATAATATATCTCTCACACAGTTATTTAATAATATATCTCTCACACAGTTATTTAATAATATATCTCTCACACAGTTATTTAATAATATATATCTCACACAGTTATTTAATAATATATATCAGTTATTTAATAATATATATCTCACACAGTTATATACACTTATTTAATAATATATCTCTCACACAGTTATTTAATAATATATATCTCACACAGTTATTTAATAATATATATCAGTTATTTAATAATATATATCTCACACAGTTATATACACTTATTTAATAATATATATCTCACACAGTTATTTAATAATATATCTCTCACACAGTTATTTAATAATATATCTCTCACACAGTTATTTAATAATATATCTCTCACACAGTTATTTAATAATATATATCTCACACAGTTATTTAATAATATATATCAGTTATTTAATAATATATATCTCACACAGTTATATACACTTATTTAATAATATATATCTCACACAGTTATTTAATAATATATCTCTCACACAGTTATTTAATAATATATATCACACAGTTATTTACTAATATATATCTCACACAGTTATATACACTTATTTAATAATATATATCTCACACAGTTATTTAATAATATATCTCTCACACAGTTATTTAATAATATATCTCTCACACAGTTATTTAATAATATATCTCTCACACAGTTATTTAATAATATATCTCTCACACAGTTATTTAATAATATATATCTCACACAGTTATTTAATAATATATATCAGTTATTTAATAATATATATCTCACACAGTTATATACACTTATTTAATAATATATATCTCACACAGTTATTTAATAATATATCTCTCACACAGTTATTTAATAATATATATCACACAGTTATTTACTAATATATATCTCACACAGTTATTTACACTTATTTAATAATATATATCTCACACAGTTATTTAATAATATATCTCTCACACAGTTATTTAATAATATATCTCTCACACAGTTATTTAATAATATCTCTCTCACACAGTTATTTAATAATATATCTCTCACACAGTTATTTAATAATATATCTCTCACACAGTTATTTAATAATATATCTCTCACACAGTTATATACACTTATTTAATAATATATCTCTCACACAGTTATATACACTTATTTAATAATATATATCTCACACAGTTATTTAATAATATATATCACACAGTTATTTACTAATATATATCTCACACAGTTATATACACTTATTTAATAATATATATCTCACACAGTTATTTAATAATATATATCTCACACAGTTATTTACTAATATATATCTCACACAGTTATATACACTTATTTAATAATATATATCTCACACAGTTATTTAATAATATATATCTCACACAGTTATTTAATAATATATATCTCTCACACAGTTATTTAATAATATATATCTCACACAGTTATTTAATAATATATATCAGTTATTTAATAATATATATCTCACACAGTTATATACACTTATTTAATAATATATATCTCACACAGTTATTTAATAATATATCTCTCACACAGTTATTTACTAATATATCTCTCACACAGTTATTTACTAATATATCTCTCACACAGTTATTTACTAATATATCTCTCACACACTTATTTAATAATATATCTCTCACACACTTATTTAATAATATATCTCTCACACACTTATTAAATAATATATCTCTCACACACTTATTTAATAATATATCTCTCACACAGTTATTTAATAATATATCTCTCACACACTTATTTAATAATATATATCTCACACAGTTATATACACTTATTTAATAATATATATCTCACACAGTTATTTAATAATATATATCACACAGTTATTTACTAATATATATCTCACACAGTTATATACACTTATTTAATAATATATATCTCACACAGTTATTTAATAATATATATCTCACACAGTTATTTAATAATATATCTCTCACACACTTATTTAATAATATATCTCTCACACACTTATTTAATAATATATCTCTCACACAGTTATTTAATAATATATCTCTCACACAGTTATTTAATAATATATCTCTCACACAGTTATTTAATAATATATATCTCACACAGTTATTTAATAATATATATCAGTTATTTAATAATATATATCTCACACAGTTATATACACTTATTTAATAATATATCTCTCACACAGTTATTTAATAATATATCTCTCACACAGTTATTTAATAATATATCTCTCACACAGTTATTTAATAATATATCTCTCACACACTTATTTAATAATATATCTCTCACACACTTATTTAATAATATATTGAAAACAAAAAAGAGCCAATGGCACTACTTTATTATTTGAAGGACTTCTGCTAATTCATTGAATACCCCAGTCTGATAACAGTGGGTTCATGAGATGGTGCTGGGTATATTAGCAAATTTTGAGAGAGAAACAGAGGAATAGATTCCTCTAAGAGAATACACTGTTAGCACTCCAGAGTCCACCTAGAATAACTTGGATACAAATGGGAGTTCGAGAAAAATCAAAAATTGTCTCCCTCTTGGGAGTCTGGTACCAAGGTCTGTTAAAATATAACTTTTAATTAAATATAACTAAAAACAGAGTACAACTTAAAATTACAACCTGAGACAGAGACAACTTGACATTTTGTAGGTATATTACCTGTTCAGCACTAGACTGCTTGTGTAATAACAGCAATGATTGCAATTACCTTTTAATGTCAAGAAAGGCCTGAGTGATAATAGTCTAGGAATAACTCTATATTGCTCAAATAAAAGAGAACAAATAGTGATAGTAATTGTCTGTGCTATAATAGCAGTGATCAAAATATAAAAATACTGATAGTATTATTTATTTATTTATTTATATATATATATATATATATATATATATATATATATATATATATATATATATATATATATATATATATATATATGAGAAAATAACTCATTGTGTAAACCATTTAGAAATCTAAACAAGTCAGAAGACTTGCTTTAAACCTAGAAACTCTGACTACACTGTTTCCAATGCAGCAAAGGAATCTGGGTAATATATGCAAATGAGGTTCACAATGACTCACCTTTTTACTTTTAGCCTGCTTTTTAAGACAGACTTCCCTTTATGCCATAGCACTGCTGCATTACACAGCTTTAATGCTTAGCTAGGGTTAGTACAGTGACTCAGACCAATCCCAGGACAGCTGTTTCGTGGTTTTTGCCACTCATCAGCTGGGAGTAGGTTGAGTCACTGCTTGGTAAAGTTCATTTCTGGGGGAAATTCAACAACAATTAAAATTATGGGGATGCGAAAAGTGAGTTTAAAATCCTCCACTAAATACAAAATATAGAGAAAATAACTCATTGTGTAAACCATTTACAAATCTAAACAAGTCAGAAGACTTGCTTTAAACCTAGAAACTCTCTGACTACACTGTTTCCAATGCAGCAAAGGAATCTGGGTAAGATATGCAAATGAGGTTCACAATGACTCACCTTTTTACTTTTTAAGACAGACGTCCCTTTATGCCATAGCACTGCTATGAGATATAGAGTTATAGGTTTCATTACAGTATCACCATCCGTTGTATATTAGTATGCCCCATTAATAAATGGTAGGGATAAATTAGTGTTAACCCTCTGATTATCAAAATAGGTAACACTCTCTTAGTAGAGCTGAATATAGCGTGGAAGGTTTCGTTCAAGTATCAGCACTGAACTGTTACATAAGTATTGAAGTATATAATTGAGAATAGGGCTAAGATTCAAATTTTCCATATACATGGGGACTGTCAAAATATACTGTTATGCCCTCAGATTATTGGTCATATATTCCATAAATAATGAACCATTAATATTAGAACATAACTTCTTTAAGCTATGTATATAAATGCTTAACCCTTAATATTACAACATAGTTACTTTAAGTTATGTATATAAACACCCCAATAAATTAAACTGTGGTGGTGGTGAATTGCATTAAATTCCACAATTCTGAGGGTAGTGTGTAATTATCAGGTTAAACACAGTCTGTAATATACATCTAATATGTAGTATGATTTAACGGTATTGTAATGTTCTTGTATAATCTTGATTTAATACATTTGAAATACACGTATTTGATAGCCCCTGATAGGAGGTAATTACATCCTATCCTACAACATCTTTCATTTAATGATAACATAAACGTCTATGTATAAGTATATGCCGAGGAAAGCAGTGTATATGATTCCGCCCCAAAATAGTAGTAGACTTGATAGTACTGCGGTCTGATATGGTTAAATATCAAGTTGTATTATTTTGAGGTTTAATGAACTTATAAACTGGTTACCCATTACTCCATTTGAAAACAATGGGGAACACCAGAATAGGTTGTGCTCAAAGGAATGGTATGAAGTTGTTCATTTCATTCAGTCCAAATGGTTAGACTGAATTGAGTAAAAATATCCATCTGCTCTCAGTAGAGCTTGTTCAATATTGCCACCTCTGATACCTAGATCAATTTCTGTATGCCCCAGCATTTTAAGTCGGTCTGCTTGGATTTGTGGATATCCAGAAAGTGTCTAGCAACTGAGGGGATATTTTTGCCTGCTTGTCTGTCTCATTATTGATGTTTCTGAGATGTTCTTGTAGTCTCACTCTTATTCTAATGGTAGTCATAGCTACATAGAACTTTGAGCAGCTGCATTGTAATACATAGATACAGTTTTCCAGTTCATATGTGCTTGAATGTCATGTTTCTGTTATTCTTGTGGTTTTGTGCATAAAGCTGCATGTGCTACAAGTGCCACATTTATAAGAGCCATGTTTGAGCTTAGTGCGTGTTTTACTACCTTGTAGATGACATGGGCTAATCATATCTTAAGTTTGGGGCCCTTCTATAGCCAACTTGAATTCTGTCACTTAAAATAGTTGACAGTATGTGGTCAGATTGTAGAATATGCCAATGTTCTTGTAGGGTATCCACCACGTGTGCTGTTTTTGAATTATAAGTGGTAATAAATATGACCACATTATGTTTAATTTCATCTCGTTGTTTTGGCTTAAGTAGCTGATGTCTTGGGTGCATCTTGCTCTATATTCTGCATTCTTGATTATTCTCTTGCTGTACCCTCTCTGGAGCAGTCTGTTTTTAAGTTCTTGTGCTTTTTTTTGATAGTTTTCTGGTGTTGAACAGTTCCTTTTCATCCTAAGAAATTCCCCAATGGGTAGTGATTTTATTGTGTTTGGGGCGTGGGGGGCACTGCTACTATGTAGAATGCTGTTGGTAGCCGTTGTTTTCCTAAATAGATCTGTACTTAAAGGGACAGTCAACACCAGAATTGTTGTTGTTTAAAAAGATAGATAATCCCTTTATTACCCATTCCCCAGTTCTGCAAAACCAACACTGTTATATCAATACACTTTTTACTTCTGTGACTAACATGTATCTAAGAATCTTCTGACCGCCCCTAATCACATCACTTTTAGTTATTATCTATTGACTTGCATTTTAGCCAATTAGTGCAGTGTCTGCCACTAGCCACGAGCGTGATCACAATGCTATCTATATGGCCTACATGAGCTTGCTCTCCCCTGCTGTGAAAAGTAAATAAAATAGAGGCGGCCTTCAAGGGCTTAGAAATTATCATATGAGCCTTCCTAGGTCTAGCTTTCAACTAGAATACCAAGAGAACAAAGCAAAATTGTTGATAAAAGTAAATTGGAAAGTTGTTTAAAATGACATGCCCTATTTGAAAAATGAGTTTTTTTTTTTTTGACTTGACTGTCCCGTTAATGTACCATTTATCATTTTTGATAATTTCCAATTCTAGGAAGGATTCTTTTATTTGGCTAGCTTCATATGTTAGTCTGATGTTTAGATCATTTTTGTTAAGTTGTTTGAAGAATTTATCAAGATCTTCCTTTGTGCCCTCCCATAGGAAGAGCACATCATCGATATAGTGCAGCCATATAGGTATTTTGTTAATGTATTCATCATTATTATCAGAGAAGACAAAGTTCTGTTCCCACCAACTTAAAAATAGGTTGGCGTATGTAGGCGCACAAGCAGTGCCCATAGCGGTACCTCTTATTTGGAGGTAGAAGGCATGATCAAAGGTAAAATAATTATGATGTAGTACAAAACTTAGTAACTTTAGGATAAAGTCATCATGTTCGATTTCTTCATCTGATCCCATTTGTAAGAAGCTCTTAATTGCCTTAAGTCCCAGAGTACTTTTGTGTGGTCTGATGTTATTTTATGAGATAAGTTAATAATTCTCATTGTTTCATCCTTATTTCTGAGAATGGGCTTGGATCCCTTTTGTAAGGTTTCCAGTTTTTTTTGGTCCGATTTATCTTTTGAGGCTGGGTTTTGTTTTTCATTGGCCTTTTTGGATTGCCTCCTACCTCCTCCTTGTATGCTTGGTTCGGAAGAGGCACTTTCTTCTAAAAAATCTTTTCTCTTCCTTCGAGTCATTCTGTTGTTACTATTGCTAGTTCTATCAGAATTTTGTAATTCTGATTCTAAGGTATCTAGTTCTTGTTCTTCCCCTTCAGTATCTGATACATCACTTTGTACAATATTGACTTTAGAAGATTTGTCTTTATTGGAATTGGTTCTTTTTCACCATTTATAAACTTTTTTTTTTTTGTTAGCATAATCCATTTTGTCACGACTCAATTTTCCTTGTTTTGTTAGTTTGATATCTTGTTCATATTTATCTAGCTCTTTTTGGTAATAAAAATGCTTTACGCCTCCTCAGGTTGCGCTTGTACGTAAATCTCCTATGTAACATAATAATGTACAGTAATAAAATGCTGTATGCTTCCTCAGGTTGCGCTTGTACGTAAATCTCCTATGTAACATAATAATGTACAGTAATAAAATGCTTTATGCCTCCTCAGGTTGCGCTTGTACGTAAATCTCCTATGTAACATAATAATGTACAGTAATAAAATGCTTTATGCTTCCTCAGGTTGCGCTTGTACGTAAATCTCCTATGTAACATAATAATGTACAGTAAATAAAATGCTTTATGCTTCCTCAGGTTGCGCTTGTACGTAAATCTCCTATGTAACATAATAATGTACAGTAAATAAAATGCTTTATGCCTCCTCAGGTTGCGCTTGTACGTAAATCTCCTATGTACAGTAATAAAATGCTTTATACCTCCTCAGGTTGCGCTTGTACGTAAATCTCCTATGTAACATAATAATGTACAGTAATAAAATGCTTTATACCTCCTCAGGTTGCGCTTGTACGTAAATCTCCTATGTACAGTAATAAAATGCTTTATACCTCCTCAGGTTGCGCTTGTACGTAAATCTCCTATGTAACATAATAATGTACAGTAATAAAATGCTTTATACCTCCTCAGGTTGCGCTTGTACGTAAATCTCCTATGTAACATAATAATGTACAGTAATAAAATGCTTTATGCCTCCTCAGGTTGCGCTTGTACGTAAATCTCCTATGTACAGTAATAAAATGCTTTATGCCTCCTCAGGTTGCGCTTGTACGTAAATCTCCTATGTAACATAATAATGTACAGTAATAAAATGCTTTATGCTTCCTCAGGTTGCGCTTGTACGTAAATCTCCTATGTAACATAATAATGTACAGTAAATAAAATGCTTTATGCTTCCTCAGGTTGCGCTTGTACGTAAATCTCCTATGTAACATAATAATGTACAGTAAATAAAATGCTTTATGCCTCCTCAGGTTGCGCTTGTACGTAAATCTCCTATGTACAGTAATAAAATGCTTTATACCTCCTCAGGTTGCGCTTGTACGTAAATCTCCTATGTAACATAATAATGTACAGTAATAAAATGCTTTATACCTCCTCAGGTTGCGCTTGTACGTAAATCTCCTATGTACAGTAATAAAATGCTTTATACCTCCTCAGGTTGCGCTTGTACGTAAATCTCCTATGTAACATAATAATGTACAGTAATAAAATGCTTTATACCTCCTCAGGTTGCGCTTGTACGTAAATCTCCTATGTAACATAATAATGTACAGTAATAAAATGCTTTATGCCTCCTCAGGTTGCGCTTGTACGTAAATCTCCTATGTACAGTAATAAAATGCTTTATGCCTCCTCAGGTTGCGCTTGTACGTAAATCTCCTATGTAACATAATAATGTACAGTAATAAAATGCTTTATGCCTCCTCAGGTTGCGCTTGTACGTAAATCTCCTATGTAACATAGTAATGTACAGTAATAAAATGCTTTATACCTCCTCAGGTTGCGCTTGTACGTAAATCTCCTATGTAACATAATAATGTACAGTAATAAAATGCTTTACGCCTCCTCAGGTTGCGCTTGTACGTAAATCTCCTATGTAACATAATAATGTACAGTAATAAAATGCTTTACGCCTCCTCAGGTTGCGCTTGTACGTAAATCTCCTATGTAACATAATAATGTACAGTAATAAAATGCTTTATGCCTCCTCAGGTTGCGCTTGTACGTAAATCTCCTATGTAACATAATAATGTACAGTAAATAAAATGCTTTATGCCTCCTCAGGTTGCGCTTGTACGTAAATCTCCTATGTAACATAATAATGTACAGTAAATAAAATGCTTTATGCCTCCTCAGGTTGCGCTTGTACGTAAATCTCCTATGTAACATAATAATGTACAGTAAATAAAATGATTTATGCCTCCTCAGGTTGCGCTTGTACGTAAATCTATGTAACATAATAATGTACAGTAATAAAATGATTTATGCCTCCTCAGGTTGCGCTTGTACGTAAATCTCCTATGTAACATAATAATGTACAGTAATAAAATGCTTTATGCCTCCTCAGGTTGCGCTTGTACGTAAATCTCCTATGTAACATAATAATGTACAGTAATAAAATGCTTTACGCCTCCTCAGGTTGCGCTTGTACGTAAATCTCCTATGTAACATAATAATGTACAGTAATAAAATGCTTTATGCCTCCTCAGGTTGCGCTTGTACGTAAATCTCCTATGTAACATAATAATGTACAGTAATAAAATGCTTTATGCCTCCTCAGGTTGCGCTTGTACGTAAATCTCCTATGTAACATAATAATGTACAGTAATAAAATGATTTATACCTCCTCAGGTTGCGCTTGTACGTAAATCTCCTATGTAACATAATAATGTACAGTAATAAAATGCTTTATGCTTCCTCAGGTTGCGCTTGTACGTAAATCTCCTATGTAACATAATAATGTACAGTAATAAAATGCTTTATGCCTCCTCAGGTTGCGCTTGTACGTAAATCTCCTATGTAACATAATAATGTACAGTAATAAAATGCTTTATGCCTCCTCAGGTTGCGCTTGTACGTAAATCTCCTATGTAACATAATAATGTACAGTAATAAAATGCTTTACGCCTCCTCAGGTTGCGCTTGTACGTAAATCTCCTATGTACAGTAATAAAATGCTTTATACCTCCTCAGGTTGCGCTTGTACGTAAATCTCCTATGTAACATAATAATGTACAGTAATAAAATGCTTTACGCCTCCTCAGGTTGCGCTTGTACGTAAATCTCCTATGTAACATAATAATGTACAGTAATAAAATGCTTTATGCCTCCTCAGGTTGCGCTTGTACGTAAATCTCCTATGTAACATAATAATGTACAGTAATAAAATGATTTATACCTCCTCAGGTTGCGCTTGTACGTAAATATCCTATGTAACATAATAATGTACAGTAATAAAATGCTTTATGCTTCCTCAGGTTGCGCTTGTACGTAAATCTCCTATGTAACATAATAATGTACAGTAATAAAATGCTTTATACCTCCTCAGGTTGCGCTTGTACGTAAATCTCCTATGTAACATAATAATGTACAGTAATAAAATGCTTTATGCCTCCTCAGGTTGCGCTTGTACGTAAATCTCCTATGTAACATAATAATGTACAGTAATAAAATGCTTTATGCCTCCTCAGGTTGCGCTTGTACGTAAATCTCCTATGTAACATAATAATGTACAGTAATAAAATGCTTTATGCCTCCTCAGGTTGCGCTTGTACGTAAATCTCCTATGTAACATAATAATGTACAGTAATAAAATGCTTTATGCCTCCTCAGGTTGCGCTTGTACGTAAATCTCCTATGTAACATAATAATGTACAGTAATAAAATGATTTATACCTCCTCAGGTTGCGCTTGTACGTAAATCTCCTATGTAACATAATAATGTACAGTAATAAAATGCTTTATGCTTCCTCAGGTTGCGCTTGTACGTAAATCTCCTATGTAACATAATAATGTACAGTAATAAAATGCTTTATGCCTCCTCAGGTTGCGCTTGTACGTAAATCTCCTATGTAACATAATAATGTACAGTAATAAAATGCTTTATGCCTCCTCAGGTTGCGCTTGTACGTAAATCTCCTATGTAACATAATAATGTACAGTAATAAAATGCTTTACGCCTCCTCAGGTTGCGCTTGTACGTAAATCTCCTATGTACAGTAATAAAATGCTTTATACCTCCTCAGGTTGCGCTTGTACGTAAATCTCCTATGTAACATAATAATGTACAGTAATAAAATGCTTTACGCCTCCTCAGGTTGCGCTTGTACGTAAATCTCCTATGTAACATAATAATGTACAGTAATAAAATGCTTTATGCCTCCTCAGGTTGCGCTTGTACGTAAATCTCCTATGTAACATAATAATGTACAGTAATAAAATGATTTATACCTCCTCAGGTTGCGCTTGTACGTAAATATCCTATGTAACATAATAATGTACAGTAATAAAATGCTTTATGCTTCCTCAGGTTGCGCTTGTACGTAAATCTCCTATGTAACATAATAATGTACAGTAATAAAATGCTTTATACCTCCTCAGGTTGCGCTTGTACGTAAATCTCCTATGTAACATAATAATGTACAGTAAATAAAATGATTTATGCCTCCTCAGGTTGCGCTTGTACGTAAATCTCCTATGTAACATAATAATGTACAGTAATAAAATGCTTTATGCCTCCTCAGGTTGCGCTTGTACGTAAATCTCCTATGTAACATAATAATGTACAGTAATAAAATGCTTTACGCCTCCTCAGGTTGCGCTTGTACGTAAATCTCCTATGTAACATAATAATGTACAGTAATAAAATGCTTTATGCTTCCTCAGGTTGCGCTTGTACGTAAATCTCCTATGTAACATAATAATGTACAGTAATAAAATGCTTTATACCTCCTCAGGTTGCGCTTGTACGTAAATCTCCTATGTAACATAATAATGTACAGTAAATAAAATGATTTATGCCTCCTCAGGTTGCGCTTGTACGTAAATCTCCTATGTAACATAATAATGTACAGTAATAAAATGCTTTATGCCTCCTCAGGTTGCGCTTGTACGTAAATCTCCTATGTAACATAATAATGTACAGTAATAAAATGCTTTACGCCTCCTCAGGTTGCGCTTGTACGTAAATCTCCTATGTAACATAATAATGTACAGTAATAAAATGCTTTATGCTTCCTCAGGTTGCGCTTGTACGTAAATCTCCTATGTAACATAATAATGTACAGTAAATAAAATGCTTTATACCTCCTCAGGTTGCGCTTGTACGTAAATCTCCTATGTAACATAATAATGTACAGTAATAAAATGATTTATGCCTCCTCAGGTTGCGCTTGTACGTAAGTCTCCTATGTAACATAATAATGTACAGTAATAAAATGCTTTACGCCTCCTCAGGTTGCGCTTGTACGTAAATCTCCTATGTAACATAATAATGTACAGTAATAAAATGCTTTATGCTTCCTCAGGTTGCGCTTGTACGTAAATCTCCTATGTAACATAATAATGTACAGTAATAAAATGATTTATACCTCCTCAGGTTGCGCTTGTACGTAAATCTCCTATGTAACATAATAATGTACAGTAATAAAATGCTTTATGCCTCCTCAGGTTGCGCTTGTACGTAAATCTCCTATGTACAGTAATAAAATGCTTTATGCCTCCTTAGGTTGCGCTTGTACGTAAGTCTCCTATGTAACATAATAATGTACAGTAAATAAAATGCTTTATGCCTCCTCAGGTTGCGCTTGTACGTAAATCTCCTATGTACAGTAATAAAATGCTTTATGCCTCCTCAGGTTGCGCTTGTACGTAAATCTCCTATGTAACATAATAATGTACAGTAATAAAATGCTTTACGCCTCCTCAGGTTGCGCTTGTACGTAAATCTCCTATGTAACATAGTAATGTACAGTAATAAAATGCTTTACGCCTCCTCAGGTTGCGCTTGTACGTAAATCTCCTATGTAACATAATAATGTACAGTAATAAAATGCTTTATGCCTCCTCAGGTTGCGCTTGTACGTAAATCTCCTATGTAACATAATAATGTACAGTAATAAAATGCTTTATGCCTCCTCAGGTTGCGCTTGTACGTAAGTCTCCTATGTAACATAATAATGTACAGTAAATAAAATGCTTTATGCCTCCTCAGGTTGCGCTTGTACGTAAGTCTCCTATGTAACATAATAATGTACAGTAAATAAAATGATTTATGCCTCCTCAGGTTGCGCTTGTACGTAAATCTCCTATGTAACATAATAATGTACAGTAATAAAATGCTGTATGCCTCCTCAGGTTGCGCTTGTACGTAAGTCTCCTATGTAACATAATAATGTACAGTAATAAAATGCTTTATGCTTCCTCAGGTTGCGCTTGTACGTAAATCTCCTATGTAACATAATAATGTACAGTAATAAAATGCTGTATGCCTCCTCAGGTTGCGCTTGTACGTAAGTCTCCTATGTAACATAATAATGTACAGTAATAAAATGCTTTATGCCTCCTCAGGTTGCGCTTGTACGTAAATCTCCTATGTAACATAATAATGTACAGTAATAAAATGATTTATGCCTCCTCAGTTTGCGCTTGCACGTAAGTCTCCTATGTAACATAATAATGTACAGTAAATAAAATGCTTTATGTGTCCTCAGGTTGCGCTATGTCTGCGGAGGAAGAGCTGTTGCGCTTAAGACAAAGGGTGAAAGATCTGGAAGAGGAAGTTCAGCGTTTAGGAGAGTTGCGACACCAATCTGTGAGAGAGCTAAATGATGGGAACCAGCCAAGGAACGAAAGGAAACGGCGGCCCCAGAGGCCTTTTGATTTCTCTGCTCACCCAAAGCAGCACGTGGCTCTGCGCCTGGCCTATCTGGGATGGGGATACCAGGGTTTTGCCAGCCAGGAAAACACAATGAACACGGTTGAGGAAGTTGTGTTTGCTGCTCTCACCAAGACTCGGCTGGTGGAAAAGAGGCAGACCTCAAACTATCACCGATGCGGCAGAACAGACCGTGGTGTCAGTGCACTGGGACAGGTGACGTAACTGCTAGTTTATTTATACATCATGTTATTGAGTACAGATCAGACTGAGGTTTCAGTGCGCGTGGAAAGGTGACTTAAGTGCCGGTTTACTTCATATCACTGGGTATAATAACCGTCTGTACTGATCGCTTTATACATCGTGTCACTGGGTATAATAACCCTCTGTACTGATCACTTATACATCATATCACTGGGTATAATAACCCTCTGTACTGATCACTTATACATCATATCACTGGGTATAATAACCCTCTGTACTGATCACTTATACATCATATCACTGGGTATAATAACCCTCTGTACTGATCACTTATACATCATATCACTGGGTATAATAACCCTCTGTACTGATCACTTATACATCATATCACTGGGTATAATAACCCTCTGTATTGATCACTTATACATCATATCACTGGGTATAATAACCCTCTGTACTGATCACTTATACATCATATCACTGGGTATAATAACCCTCTGTACTGATCACTTATACATCATATCACTGGGTATAATAACCCTCTGTACTGATCACTTATACATCATATCACTGGGTATAATAACCCTCTGTACTGATCACTTATACATCATATCACTGGGTATAATAACCCTCTGTACTGATCACTTATACATCATATCACTGGGTATAATAACCCTCTGTACTGATCACTTATACATCATATCACTGGGTATAATAACCCTCTGTACTGATCACTTATACATCATATCACTGGGTATAATAACCCTCTGTACTGATCACTTATACATCATATCACTGGGTATAATAACCCTCTGTACTGATCACTTATACATCATATCACTGGGTATAATAACCCTCTGTACTGATCACTTATACATCATATCACTGGGTATAATAACCCTCTGTACTGATCGCTTTATACATCATATCACTGGGTATAATAACCCTCTGTACTGATCACTTATACATCGTGTCACTGGGTATAATAACCCTCTGTACTGATCACTTATACATCGTGTCACTGGGTATAATAACCCTCTGTACTGATCACTTATACATCATATCACTGGGTATAATAACCCTCTGTACTGATCACTTATACATCATATCACTGGGTATAATAACCCTCTGTACTGATCACTTATACATCATATCACTGGGTATAATAACCCTCTGTACTGATCACTTATACATCATATCACTGGGTATAATAACCCTCTGTACTGATCACTTATACATCATATCACTGGGTATAATAACCCTCTGTACTGATCACTTATACATCATATCACTGGGTATAATAACCCTCTGTACTGATCACTTATACATCATATCACTGGGTATAATAACCCTCTATACTGATCACTTATACATCATATCACTGGGTATAATAACCGTCTGTACTGATCGCTTTATACATCATATCACTGGGTATAATAACCCTCTATACTGATCACTTATACATCATATCACTGGGTATAATAACCCTCTATACTGATCACTTATACATCATATCACTGGGTATAATAACCCTCTGTACTGATCACTTATACATCGTGTCACTGGGTATAATAACCCTCTGTACTGATCACTTATACATCGTGTCACTGGGTATAATAACCGTCTGTACTGATCGCTTTATACATCATATCACTGGGTATAATAACCCTCTATACTGATCGCTTTATACATCATATCACTGGGTATAATAACCCTCTATACTGATCACTTATACATCATATCACTGGGTATAATAACCCTCTGTACTGATCACTTATACATTGTGTCACTGGGTATAATAACCCTCTGTACTGATCACTTATACATTGTGTCACTGGGTATAATAACCCTCTGTACTGATCACTTATACATCGTGTCACTGGGTATAATAACCCTCTGTACTGATCACTTATACATCGTGTCACTGGGTATAATAACCCTCTGTACTGATCACTTATACATCGTGTCACTGGGTATAATAACCCTCTGTACTGATCACTTATACATCATATCACTGGGTATAATAACCCTCTGTACTGATCACTTATACATCGTGTCACTGGGTATAATAACCCTCTGTACTGATCACTTATACATCATATCACTGGGTATAATAACCCTCTGTACTGATCACTTATACATCATATCACTGGGTATAATAACCCTCTGTACTGATCACTTATACATCATATCACTGGGTATAATAACCCTCTGTACTGATCACTTATACATTGTGTCACTGGGTATAATAACCCTCTGTACTGATCACTTATACATCATATCACTGGGTATAATAACCCTCTGTACTGATCACTTATACATCATATCACTGGGTATAATAACCCTCTGTACTGATCACTTATACATTGTGTCACTGGGTATAATAACCCTCTGTACTGATCACTTATACATTGTGTCACTGGGTATAATAACCCTCTGTACTGATCACTTATACATCATATCACTGGGTATAATAACCCTCTGTACTGATCACTTATACATCATATCACTGGGTATAATAACCCTCTGTACTGATCACTTATACATCGTGTCACTGGGTATAATAACCCTCTGTACTGATCACTTATACATCGTGTCACTGGGTATAATAACCGCCTGTACTGATCGCTTTATACATCATATCACTGGGTATAATAACCCTCTGTACTGATCACTTATACATCATATCACTGGGTATAATAACCCTCTGTACTGATCACTTATACATCATATCACTGGGTATAATAACCCCAGATGGGGTTGCTGTGTTTCTTGTTCAGAGAGAAATTGCCTGGTATTTCGGCGCTGGACTGACCGTAATAGGCGGGATCAGACTGATATACTACAGGAAAATTCTTCACTGTGAAAAGCATTACTGGGCTAAAAGAAGCTGCACCCAGGTGGTAAATCACCATAGAACAGGCTAATCCAGTTGATCCAGTTGCTCGTTCCTGTGAGTGCACTTCTCTCTATGTGTGTGTGTGTATGTGTGTGTGTGTATATATATATATTTCTTCTGTTATGTGTGATCAGTCCACGGGTCATCATTACTTCTGGGATATAACTCCTCCCCAACAGGAAATGCAAGAGGATTCACCCAGCAGAGCTGCATATAGCTCCTCCCCTCTACGTCAGTCCCAGTCATTCTCTTGCACCCAACGACTAGATAGGATGTGTGAGAGGACTATGGTGATTATACTTAGTTTTTATGACTTCAATCAAAAGTTTGTTATTTTAAAATAGCACCGGAGCGTGTTATTACTTCTCTGGCAGAGTTTGAGGAAGAATCTGACAGAGATTTTTTACTATGATTTTAACCGGAGTCGTTAAGATCATATTGCTGTTCTCGACCATCTGAGGGAGGTAAAGGCTTCAGATCAGGGGACAGCGGGCAGATGAATCTGCATTGAGGTATGTGGCAGTTTTTATTTTCTGAATGGAATTGATGAGAAAAGCCTGCCATACCGTTAAAATGACATGTATGTATACACTTCAGTATTCTGGGGATGGTATTTCACCGGAACTACTGTGTTAAAGGTCACTAATCCTTTTAATAACTATTCTCATGTTAAACGTTTTTGCTGGAATGTAGAATCGTTTACATTGCTGAGGTACTGTGTGAATAAATATTTGGGCATTATTTTCCACTTGGCAGTTTTTTTGCTTTAATTGTGACAGTTTCGTTTCTCTTCACTGCTGTGTGGGAGAGGGAGGGGCCGTTTTTGGCGCTCTTTGCTACGCATCAAAAAATTCCAGTCAGCTACTTTTATATTTCCTGCATGATCCGGTTCATCTCTGACAGATCTCAGGGGTCTTCAAACTTCTTTGAAGGGAGGTAAATTCTCTCAGCAGAGCTGTGAGAATTCTTATAGTGACTGTGTATAAAAAACGTTGTTTTGTTTTCTTATGTACAAATTTAATTAGTGTTGTTTTTTACTAATGGGAACAAACCTTTGCTAAAAGTTGTGTTGTTTTAAAGTTTGATGCAATAACTGTTTTTCAGTTCATTATTTCAACTGTCATTTAATCGTTAGTACCTCTTTGAGGCACAGTGCGTTTTTTTGCTAAAAAAGATTATAACCAAGTTGTAAGTTTTTTTGCTAGTGTGTTAAACATGTCTGACTCAGAGGAAGATATCTGTGTCATTTGTTCCAATGCCAAGGTGGAGCCCAATAGAAATTTATGTACTAACTGTATTGATGCTACTTTAAATAAAAGTCAATCTGTACAATGTGAACAAATTTCACCAAACAGCGAGGGGAGAGTTATGCCGACTAACTCGCCTCACGCGACAGTACCTGCATCTCCCGCCCGGGAGGTGCGTGATATTTTGGCGCCTAGTACATCTGGGCGGCCATTACAGATAACATTACAAGATATGGCTACTGTTATGACTGAAGTTTTGTCTAAATTACCTGAACTAAGAGGCAAGCGTGATCACTCTGGGGTGAGAACAGAGTGCGCTGACAATGCTAGGACCATGTCTGATACTGCGTCACAGCTCGCAGAGCATGAGGACGGAGAGCTTCATTCTGTGGGTGACGGTTCTGATCCAAACAGATTGGACTCAGATATTTCAAATTTTAAATTTAAATTGGAGAACCTCCGCGTATTACTAGGGGAGGTCTTAGCAGCTCTCAACGATTGTAACACCGTTGCAATACCAGAGAAACTGTGTAGGTTGGATAAATACTTTGCGGTACCGGCGAGTACTGACGTTTTTCCTATACCTAAGAGACTAACTGAAATTGTTACTAAGGAGTGGGATAGACCCGGTGTGCCGTTCTCACCCCCTCCAATATTTAGAAAGATGTTTCCAATAGACGCCACCACTCGGGACTTATGGCAAACGGTCCCCAAGGTGGAGGGAGCAGTTTCTACTTTAGCTAAGCGTACCACTATCCCGGTGGAGGATAGCTGTGCTTTCTCAGATCCAATGGATAAAAAATTAGAGGGTTACCTTAAGAAAATGTTTGTTCAACAAGGTTTTATATTACAACCCCTTGCATGTATCGCGCCGATTACGGCTGCGGCAGCATTTTGGATTGAGTCGCTTGAAGAGAACCTTAGTTCCTCTACGCTAGACGACATTACGGACAGGCTTAGAGTCCTTAAACTAGCTAATTCTTTCATTTCGGAGGCCGTAGTACATTTAACCAAACTTACGGCTAAGAACTCAGGATTCGCCATACAGGCACGCAGAGCACTGTGGCTAAAATCCTGGTCAGCTGATGTTACTTCTAAGTCCAAATTACTTAATATACCTTTCAAGGGGCAGTCCTTATTCGGGCCCGGTTTGAAAGAAATTATCGCTGACATTACGGGAGGTAAGGGCCACGCCCTACCTCAAGACAAGGCCAAAGCTAAGGCTAGACAGTCTAATTTTCGTCCCTTTCGGAATTTCAAAACAGGAGCAGCATCAACCTCCACTGCACCAAAACAGGAAGGAGCTGTTGCTCGTTACAGGCAAGGCTGGAAGCCTAACCAGTCCTGGAACAAAAGCAAGCAGGCCAGGAAACCTGCTGCTGCCCCAAAGACAGCATGAACCGAGAGCCCCCGATCCGGGACCGGATCTAGTAGGGGGCAGACTCTCTCTTTTCGCCCAGGCCTGGGCAAGAGATGTTCAGGATCCCTGGGCACTAGAGATCATATCTCAGGGATACCTTCTAGACTTCAAATTATCTCCCCCAAGAGGGAGATTTCATCTGTCAAGGTTGTCAACAAACCAGATAAAGAAAGAAGCGTTTCTACGCTGCGTACAAGATCTGTTAACAATGGGAGTGATCCATCCGGTTCCGTGGTCGGAACAAGGACAAGGGTTCTACTCAAACCTGTTTGTGGTTCCCAAAAAAGAGGGAACTTTCAGGCCAATCTTAGATTTAAAGACTCTAAACAAATTCCTAAGAGTTCCATCGTTCAAAATGGAAACTATTCGGACAATCTTACCCATGATCCAAGAGGGTCAGTACATGACCACAGTGGATTTAAAGGATGCTTACCTTCACATACCGATCCACAAAGATCATCACCGGTATCTAAGGTTTGCCTTCTTAGACAGGCACTACCAGTTTGTAGCTCTTCCATTCGGATTGGCTACGGCTCCAAGAATCTTCACAAAGGTTCTGGGTGCCCTTCTAGCGGTACTAAGACCGCGAGGGATTTCGGTAGCTCCGTACCTAGACGACATTCTAATACAAGCTTCAAGCTTTCAAACTGCCAAGTCTCATACAGAGTTAGTTCTGGCATTTCTAAGGTCGCATGGATGGAAAGTGAACGAAAAGAAGAGTTCTCTCTTTCCTCTCACAAGAGTTCCATTCTTGGGGACTCTTATAGATTCTGTAGAAATGAAGATTTACCTGACAGAAGACAGGTTAACAAAACTTCAAAATGCATGCCGCGTCCTTCATTCCATTCAACACCCGTCAGTAGCTCAATGCATGGAGGTGATCGGCTTAATGGTAGCGGCAATGGACATAGTACCTTTTGCACGCCTACACCTCAGACCGCTGCAATTATGCATGCTAAGTCAGTGGAATGGGGATTACTCAGATTTGTCCCCTACTCTGAATCTGAATCAAGAGACCAGAAATTCTCTTCTATGGTGGCTTCATCGGCCACACCTGTCCAGGGGGATGCCATTCAGCAGGCCAGACTGGACAATTGTAACAACAGACGCCAGCCTACTAGGTTGGGGCGCTGTCTGGAATTCTCTGAAGGCTCAGGGACTATGGAATCAGGAGGAGAGTCTCCTTCCAATAAACATTCTGGAATTGAGAGCAGTTCTCAATGCCCTTCTGGCTTGGCCCCAGTTAATAACTCGGGGGTTCATCAGGTTTCAGTCGGACAACATCACGACTGTAGCTTACATCAACCATCAGGGAGGGACAAGAAGCTCCCTAGCAATGATGGAAGTATCAAAGATAATTCGCTGGGCAGAGTCTCACTCTTGCCACCTGTCAGCAATCCACATCCCGGGAGTGGAGAACTGGGAGGCGGATTTCTTGAGTCGCCAGACTCTTCATCCGGGGGAGTGGGAACTTCATCCGGAGGTCTTTGCCCAAATACTTCGACGTTGGGGCAAACCAGAGATAGATCTCATGGCGTCTCGCCAGAACGCCAAACTTCCTCGCTACGGGTCCAGATCCAGGGATCCGGGAGCAGTTCTGATAGATGCTTTGACAGCACCTTGGAACTTCAGGATGGCTTATGTGTTTCCACCCTTCCCGCTGCTTCCTCGATTGATTGCCAAAATCAAACAGGAGAGAGCATCAGTAATTCTAATAGCACCTGCTTGGCCACGCAGGACTTGGTATGCAGATCTAGTGGACATGTCATTCTGTCCGCCTTGGTCTCTACCTCTAAGACAGGACCTTCTGATACAGGGTCCATTCAAACATCAAAATCTAACTTCTCTGAAGCTGACTGCTTGGAAATTGAACGCTTGATTTTATCAAAACGTGGTTTTTCTGAGTCGGTTATTGATACCCTGATTCAGGCTAGGAAGCCTGTTACCAGAAGGATTTACCATAAAATATGGCGGAAATACCTATACTGGTGCGAATCCAAAGGTTACTCCTGGAGTAAGGTTAGGATCGCTAGGATATTGTCTTTTCTACAAGAAGGTTTAGAAAAGGGTTTATCAGCTAGTTCATTAAAGGGACAGATTTCAGCTCTGTCCATCTTGTTTCATAGACGTCTGTCAGAAAATCCAGACGTCCAGTCCTTTTGTCAGGCTTTAGCTAGGATCAAGCCTGTGTTTAAAGCTGTTGCTCCACCATGGAGTTTAAACTTAGTTCTTAACGTTTTACAGGGTGTTCCGTTTGAACCCCTTCATTCCATTGATATAAAAATGTTATCTTGGAAAGTTCTGTTTTTAATGGCTATTTCCTCGGCTCGAAGAGTCTCTGAGTTATCAGCCTTACATTGTGATTCCCCTTATCTGATTTTTCACTCAGACAAGGTAGTTCTGCGTACTAAACCTGGGTTCTTACCTAAGGTAGTCACTAACAGGAACATCAATCAAGAGATTGTTGTCCCATCCTTGTGTCCAAATCCTTCTTCAAAGAAGGAACGTCTTTTACACAATCTGGATGTAGTTCGTGCCCTCAAGTTCTACTTGCAGGCAACTAAAGATTTTCGCCAAACTTCTTCCTTGTTTGTCGTTTACTCTGGACAGAGGAGAGGTCAAAAAGCTTCTGCTACCTCTCTATCTTTTTGGCTTCGTAGCATAATACGTTTAGCCTATGAGACTGCTGGACAGCAGCCTCCTGAAAGAATTACAGCTCACTCCACTAGAGCTGTGGCTTCCACTTGGGCCTTTAAGAATGAGGCCCCTGTTGAACAGATTTGCAAGGCTGCAACTTGGTCTTCGCTTCATACTTTTTCCAAATTTTACAAATTTGACACTTTTGCTTCTTCGGAGGCTATTTTTGGGAGAAAGGTTCTTCAGGCAGTGGTTCCTTCTGTATAATGAGCCTGCCTATCCCTCCCGTCATCCGTGTACTTTTGCTTTGGTATTGGTATCCCAGAAGTAATGATGACCCGTGGACTGATCACACATAACAGAAGAAAACATAATTTATGCTTACCTGATAAATTCCTTTCTTCTGTTGTGTGATCAGTCCACGGCCCGCCCTGTTTTAAGGCAGGTAAATATCTTTTAAATTATACTCCAGTCACCACTTCACCCTTGGTTACTCCTTTCTCGTTGATTCTTGGTCGAATGACTGGGACTGACGTAGAGGGGAGGAGCTATATGCAGCTCTGCTGGGTGAATCCTCTTGCATTTCCTGTTGGGGAGGAGTTATATCCCAGAAGTAATGATGACCCGTGGACTGATCACACAACAGAAGAAAGGAATTTATCAGGTAAGCATAAATTATGTTATATGTATATATATATATATATATATATATATATATATATATATATATATATATATATATATATATATATATATATATATATATATATATATATATATATATACACACACATATACACACGCGCATATCCATGCATGAGGAGGCAAAGAGCATCACAGCAAAGCTGTTAAGTATCACTTCCCTCCCCACAAACCCCAGTCATTCTCTTTGCCTTGGTGCACGGAAGAGGTGAAGTTTTGGTGTCTGATTAAAATTGAATTTCCTTCGCTTCAAGCAAGTTTTTGGGGTCTAGCCGTACTCAACGTTAATCTCTTCAGTAGGGTAGTGGTGGCTTTAAAGCAGTTAGGAAAATGCAGTGAGGCCCACCTCACAAGTTCCTAACATATTTGCTGCCCTTGTATAGAAAGCCAGAGTAGGTTTACTCTGTTTCTTTTTATTTTAATGACACGATGAGTCTACGGATCATCTTAATTACTAATGGGATATTCACCTCCTGGTCAGCAGGAGGCGGCAAAAAGCACCACAGCAAAGCTGTATATATAGCTCCTCCCTTCCCTCCCACTCCAGTCATTCTCTTTGCCTACGTTAGTGATAGGAAGCGGTAAAGTGAGGTGTTAGAATAGATTCTTCAATCAAGAGTTTTATTATTTTTAAAGTAGTGCCAGAGAGTGCTGCTTTGTCCTAGGGTGTAGCCGTGGTCCATATCAGTCTCTTCCGTAGAGCTTTTGGTGGCTTTAGAGCAATGGGAACTGGTGGGACATAATTCTCACTGCGCCTCCCATATATTGAATGCTGCCCTAACCAAGAAAATCTGAGGGAATTACTCAGGACTTTCGTTATTTTACAGGTCCATGGGAGGGAGAGGACCTCTTAAACCTGGAACTGCCTTGCTGTCAGGCAGAAGATGAGGTAAGTGCGGACTTTCTTTCTGGGGAGTAGAAGTAAACTCAGAAAAAGGTTAGACACTTTATTTTTTATTTATACCTCATTAAATGTGGGCTCTTTATTAAGGGTTACAGAGTTAAGTTTTACTAGACGTTTTAGGGGACACCTTTGACAGTTGGACACAGGCACTGGGGCTGTATGTGATACATTAGCTCTCCTCCCGGCGGTTTATTAATAGCCGACCGGGACATTGCATATTGATATAAGCTAATACTGCAAGCTTAATGTGAGGTGGTTCCACGGTTAAACTGTATGTCTAGGACTAACCGCTACCCAATACATTGCATATTGATATAAGCTATTACTGCAAGCTTAATGTGAGGTGCTTCCACGGTTAAACTGTGTGTCTAGGACTAACCGCTACCCAATACATTGCATATTGATATAAGCTAATACTGCAAGCTTAATGTGAGGTGGTTCCACGGTTAAACTGTGTGTCTAGGACTAACCGCTACCCAATATATTGCATATTGATAAAAGCTAATACTGCAAGCTTAATGTGAGGTGGTTCCATGGTTAAACTGTATGTCTAGGACTAACCACTACCCAATACATTGCATATTGATATAAGCTAATAGTGCAAGCTTAATGTGAGGTGGTTCCACGGTTAAACTGTATGTCTAGGACTAACCGCTACCCAATACATTGCATATTGATATAAGCTAATACTGCAAGCTTAATGTGAGGTGGTTCCACGGTTAAACTGTATGTCTAGGACTAACCGCTACCCAATACATTGCATATTGATATAAGCTAATACTGCAAGCTCAATGTGAGGTGGTTCCACGGTTAAACTGTATGTCTAGGACTAACCGCTACCCAATACATTGCATATTGATATAAGCTAATACTGCAAGCTTAATGTTTCTCTTACTTGGTGTATTCAGTCCACGGATTCATCCTTGTGGGATATTCTCATTCCCTACAGGAAATGGCAAAGAGAGCACACAGCAAAGCTGTCCAAATAGCTCCCCTCAGGCTCCGCCCCCCAGTCATTCTCTTTGCCGCTCTAACTAGTAGCATCTCCACAGGGATGGTAAAGAGTATGTGGTGTTAGATTTGTAGTTTTACTTCTTCAATCAAGAGTTTATTTTAAAATAGTGCCGGTTTGTACTATTTACTCTGCAGCAGAAAGTGATGAAGATTCTGCTGAGAGGAAAAAGATTTTAGCACTAACTAAAATCCATTGCTGTTCCCACGCAGGACATTTGAGTACAGGAGAACTTCAGTTGGGGGGAACAGTTGCTGGCTTACTCTGCTTGAGGTATGTTTCAGTCATATTTCTAACAAGACCTGGTAGTGCTAGAAAACTGACAGATATACCATGAGGGAGGTAAGCCATTTTCTCAGACACAATACAGAAAGAGGGCTTCACTTAAGGGCTTAATACTGACAGACACTTTGATGGGCTAATCGATTCCTTTATTTGGGTAATCTGATATTATTGAACGTTTTTAAGCGTTTGCAAACACTTTTTGGGGTATTTTTTACGCCTGGCATTGTAATAGACAGCTATTTTGACTCAGAAAGACCCCATATCTCTAGAGTGAGAAGGAGGAGGCCTCATTTTCGCGCCTCAATTGCGCAGTTAATTTGGAACACAGCTCCACTCAGCTTCATGTGCAGAGCCTTTAAAGTACAGGAGGACTTGAGGGAGGCTTCATTTACACCTGCAAATAACCCTAAAGGAAGGTAAAGCCACGGCAAAGACTGTGGCAGAGTACTGTAGTGGGTTAAACCGGTTATTTTACTAATTTTGCTCCGGTTTGGGCATTAAGGGGTTAAACGTTTTGAAAACTTGTGTGCAATCATTTCAGGGCATGAGGATCATGTGGTGAAAATTTCATTAAGATCGGATGTTTTTTTGATGATTTGGTAAAAAGTGTGTGCCTTTTTATTATTTAAAGAGACAGTAACTTTTTTTTCAAAAAGTATTTTTTTCAACATTTTAGTGTTCTCTGAGTCTGTCAAACATGTCTGGGTCTTCAGATAGACCTTGTTCTTTGTGTTCAAAAGCCATGGCAATACCCCCATTGCACTTATGTTTAAAGTGTGCACAAACATCTAAACATTTTAAAGATCATCCAGTGACAATACAAAATGCTGCACAAGATGATTCTTTAACGGAGGGTAATGAGGATAGTCCTCCTTCCTCCCCCCACGTGTCTACACCAGTTACGCCCGCGCAAGTGATGCCTAGTACCTCTAGCGCATTGCCCCCTGTTACCTTACAGCAATTAGCGGCAGTAATGGATAATTCCCTTGCAGCTTTTTTTATCCAAACTGCCAGTTTTTCCAAGAAAGCGCGATAGCTCAGTTTTAAACATAGAGGATGAGCAATCGGAAGCTTTGGATAATGTATCTGTAGCACCCTCACAAAACTCAGAGGTAGCAGTGAGGGAAGGGCTGTCTGAGGGAGATATTTCTGACACAGGGAAAGTTTCTCAGCAGGCAGAGTCAGATTCCTTAGCGTTTAAATTTAAGCTGGAACACCTCCGCGTACTGCTTAAGGAGGTTTTGGCTACGCTGGACGATTGTGACCCCATGGTGGTCCCTGAAAAATTGTGTAAAATGGACAGATATTTAGAGGTCCCTGTATACACTCAGGCATTTCCGATTCCAAAAAGGGTGGCAGATATTGTGACTAAGGAGTGGGAGAGACCAGGTGTACCCTTTGTTCCCCCACCTATCTTTAAGAAAATGTTCCCCATAAATGACCCCAGGAGGGACGCATGGCAGACGGTCCCTAAGGTAGAAGGGGCTGTTTCAACATTGGCTAAGCGTACAACTATACCAATAGAGGACAGTTGTGCTTTCAAAGATCCTATGGATAAAAAATTAGAGGGCTTGCTAAAGAAAATCTTTGTTCAGCAAGGCTTTTTGCTTCAACCAATTGCCTGCATTATCCCTGTAACTACTGCAGCTGCCTTTTGGTTCGAGGCTCTGGAGGAGTCGCTCCAGAGAGAGACTTCATACGATGAGGTCATGGATAGAATTCACGCTTTAAAGCTGGCTAATTCTTTTATCACTGATGCCGCGCTCCAATCAGCTAAATTAGCGGAGAAAACCTCTGGTTTTGCCGTCATGGCGCGACGAGCACTTTGGCTCAAATCGTGGTCGGCCGGATGTGTCGTCCAAGACAAAACTGTTAAACATTCCCTTCAAGGGGAAAACCCTTTTCGGCCCAGAGCTGAAAGAAATTATTTCTGATATCACTGGTGGCAAGGGCCATGCCCTTCCACAAGATAGGCCAAGAACAAGGCTAATTTTCGCTCCTTTCGCAACTTCAGGAGCGGACCTGTTGCAACCTCTGCTGCCGCAAAGCAAGATAACGCTTCCCAGCCCAAAGCAACCTGGAAACCCTTGCAGGGCTGGAATAAGGGTAAACAGGCCAATAAGCCTGCTCCTGCTACCAAGACAGCATGAAGGGGTAGCCCCCGATCCGGGATCGGATCTAGTGGGGGCAGACTTTCTCTCTTCGCTCAGGCTTGGGCAAGAGATGTTCCAGACCCCTGGGCATTAGAAATAGTTGCTCAGGGTACCTTCTAGAATTCAAGGATTCTCCCCCAAGGGGAAGGTTCCACATTTCTCGTTTGTCTTCAGACCAAACAAAGAAACAGGCGTTCTTACGCTGTGTAGAAGATCTTCTAAAAATGGGAGTGATACACCCAGTTCCAATTGCAGAACAAGGACTGGGCTTTTACTCAAATCTATTCGTAGTTCCCAAAAAGGAAGGAACTTTCAGGCCAATTCTGGATCTAAAGATTCTAAACAAATTCCTCAGAGTTCCGTCTTTCAAGATGGAAACCATTCGGACAATCTTGCCAATGATCCAGGAAGGTCAATATATGACTACCGTGGATCTAAAGGACGCGTACCTACATATTCCTATCCACAAAGATCACCATCAGTTCCTAAGGTTCGCCTTTCTGGACAATCATTACCAGTTCGTGGCTCTGCCTTTCGGGCTGGCCACCGCTCCCAGAATTTTCACAAAGGTTCTAGGGTCCCTTCTGGCGGTACTAAGACCGCGGGGCATTGCAGTAGCACCTTATCTAGACAACATCTTAATACAGGCGTCGTCCTTTCACAGAGCCAAGGCTCATACGGACATCGTTCTGGCTTTTCTAAGGTCTCACGGGTGGAAGGTGAACGTAGAAAAGAGTTCTCTGTCCCCGCTCACAAGGGTTCCCTTTCTGGGAACATTAATAGACTCGGTAGAAATGAAAATCTTTCTGACAGAGGTCAGGAAGTCAAAACTGTTGAATACTTGCCGAGTTCTTCATTCCATTCCTCGGCCTTCCGTGGCTCAGTGCATGGAAGTAATTGGTTTAATGGTGGCGGCAATGGACATAGTCCCTTTTGCCCGAATTCATCTCAGACCACTGCAACTGTGCATGCTCAAACAGTGGAATGGAGATTACACAGATTTATCTCCTCAGATTCAAATGGACCACAAGACCAGAGACTCTCTTCTGAGCTTCCGCAGACCGGAATGGATCATTGTCACGACCGATGCCAGTCTGATAGGCTGGGGGGCGGTCTGGAACTCCCTAAAGGCTCAGGGACTTTGGTCTCGGGAAGAATCTCTTCTCCCGATAAACATTTTGGAGCTGAGAGCGATATTCAATACGCTCCAGGTGTGGCCTCAACTAGCAGAGGCCAAATTCATCAGATTTCAGTCGGACAACATCACGACTGTAGCGTATATCAATCATCAGGGGGGAACAAAGAGTTCCCTGGCGATGAAGGAAATATCCAAGATTATCAAATGGGCGGAGGATCACTCCTGCCATCTATCTGCAATTCACATCCCAGGAGTAGACAACTGGGAGGCAGATTTTCTAAGTCGTCAGACTTTTCATCCGGGGGAGTGGGAACTCCACCCGGAGGTTTTTGCTCAACTAACTCAGCTTTGGGGCATTTCAGAGTTGGACCTGATGGCGTCCCGTCAGAACACCAAACTTCCCCTTACGGATCCAGATCCAGGGATCCCAAGGCGGCATTGATAGATGCATTGATAGCGCCTTGGTCATTCAGTCTAGCTTATGTCTTTCCACCGTTTCCTCTTATACCTCGGCTGATAGCCAGAATCAAACAGGAGAGGGCTTCGGTAATTCTGATAGCACCTGCGTGGCCACGCAGGACTTGGTATGCAGACCTAGTGGGCATGTCATCGGTCCCACCATGGAAACATGGATCTTCTACTCCAAGGTCCTTTCAAGCATCCAAATCTAGCTTCTCTGCAGCTGACTGCTTGGAGATTGAACGCTTAATCCTAGCTAAGCGGGGTTTCTCTGATTCAGTTATAGATACTCTGATACAGGCCAGAAAGCCTGTCACCAGGAAAATTTACCACAAGATATGGCGGAAATATCTTTGTTGGTGTGAATCCAAGGGTTACTCGTGGAGTAAATTTAGGATTCCAAGGATATTGTCTTTTCTCCAAGAAGGGTTGGAGAAAGGTCTGTCAGCTAGTTCCTTAAAGGGACTGATATCTGCTTTGTCTATTCTGTTACACAAGCGTCTAGCAGCTGTACCAGACGTTCAGGCGTTTGTTCAGGCCTTAGTTAGAATCAAGCCTGTCTATAGACCTGTGTCTCCTCCATGGAGTCTAAATTTAGTTCTTTCAGTTCTTCAAGGGGTTCCGTTTGAACCTTTGCATTCCATAGATATCAAGTTATTATCTTGGAAAGTTTTGTTTTTAGTAGCCATTTCTTCTGCTCGAAGAGTTTCGGAACTATCTGCTTTACAGTGCGATTCGCCCTATCTGGTGTTCCATGCAGATAAGGTTGTTTTGCATACTAAACCTGGTTTCCTTCCAAAGGTGGTTTCTAATAAGAATATTAACCAGGAAATCATTGTTCCTTCTCTGTGTCCTAATCCAGTTTCTAAGACGGAACGACTTTTGCACAATCTTGATGTGGTTCGTGCTTTAAAGTTCTATTTAAAAGCAACTAAAGATTTCAGACAAACATCATCCCTGTTTGTTGTGTATTCTGGTAAGAGGAGAGGTCAGAAAGCAACTGCTACCTCTCTTTCATTCTGGCTGAAAAGCATTATCCGATTGGCTTATGAGACTGCTGGTAAGCAGCCTCCTGAACGAATTACAGCTCATTCCACCAGAGCTGTGGCTTCCACGTGGGCTTTCAAGAATGAGGCTTCTGTTGACCAGATTTGTAAGGCAGTGACTTGGTCTTCTCTGCATACATTTGCCAAATTTTACAAATTCGATGCTTTTGCTTCTTCGGAGGCTGTTTTTGGGAGAGAGGTTTTGCAAGCAGTGGTGCCTTCCGTTTAGGTTACCTGACTTGTTCCCTCCCTTCATCCGTGTCCTATTGCTTTGGTATTGGTATCCCACAAGTAAGGATGAATCCGTGGACTGAATACACCAAGTAAGAGAAAACGGAATTTATGCTTACCTGATAAATTACTTTCTCTTACAGGTGTATTCAGTCCACGGCCCGCCCTGATATTTAAGTCAGGTTCAAATTTATTTTTCTATAACTACAGTCACCACTGCACCCTATGGTTCTCCTTTTTCTCCTAACCGTCGGTCGAATGACTGGGGGGGCGGAGCCTGAGGGGAGCTATATGGACAGCTTTGCTGTGTGCTCTCTTTGCCATTTCCTGTAGGGAATGAGAATATCCCACAAGTAAGGATGAATCCGTGGACTGAATACACCTGTAAGAGAAAGTAATTTATCAGGTAAGCATAAATTCTGTTTTTTTGGTTTCACGGTTAAACTGTATGTCTAGGACTAACCGCTACCCAATACATTGCATATTGATATAAGCTAAATACTGCAAGCTTAATGTGAGGTGGTTCCACGGTTAAACTGTATGTCTAGGACTAACCGCTACCCAATACATTGCATATTGATATAAGCTAAATACTGCAAGCTTAATGTGAGGTGGTTCCACGGTTAAACTGTATGTCTAGGACTAACCGCTACCCAATACATTGCATATTGATATAAGCTAATACTGCAAGCTTAATGTAAGGTGGTTCCACGGTTAAACTGTATGTCTAGGACTAACAGCTACCCAATACATTGCATACTGATAAAAGCTAATACTGCAAGCTTAATGTGAGGTGGTTCCACGGTTAAACTGTATGTCTAGGACTAACCGCTACCCAATACATTGCATATTGATATAAGCTAATACTGCAAGCTTAATGTGAGGTGGTTCCACGGTTAAACTGTATGTCTAGGACTAACAGCTACCCAATTTTGAAGCCGGCGCGGTCTGTTATAAGTCTCCTGGCGCTTTCACTTGTAAAATATTAATGGCGACCGGAAGATGGATTTTGGTAATGCCCACGATGGGCAGAGTTTCGTTTTGCGCCAATGTTGTTGCGCACCACTTTGCTAATACTTCTGTTATCGGAAGGAACAGAGGAGAAATCTAGGTGTTTGTTCTTAGTACCGGACAGTACTACAGCAATGAGTCCGGAATTTCTCTTGTAAGGTGTATCCAGTCCACGGATCATCCATTACTTGTGGGATATTCTCCTTCCCAACAGGATGTTGCAAGAGGACACCCACAGCAGAGCTGCTATATAGCTCCTCCCCTAACTGCCATACCCAGTCATTGTCTTGCAACTCTCAACAAAGATGGAGGTAGTAAGAGGAAAGTGGTGAAATATAGTTAGTTTTGTCTTCAATCAAAAGTTTATTATTTTTAAATGGTACCGGAGTTGTACTATTTTATCTCAGGCAGCATTTAGAAGAAGAATCTGCCTGCGTTTTCTATGATCTTAGCAGCTTGTAACTAAGATCCACTGCTGTTCTCACATATGTCTGAGGAGTGAGGTAACTTCAGAGGGAGAATGGCGTGCAGGTTATCCTGCAATGAGGTATGTGCAGTTTAAAGTTTTTCTAGGGATGGAATTGCTAGAAAATGCTGCTGATACCGGATTAATGTAAGTTAAGCCTAAATACAGTGATTTAATAGCGACTAGTATCAGTCTTACTATCAGAGATATATACTCTTATAAATGTGCAATATAAAACGTTTGCTGGCATGTTTAATCGTTTTTATATATGCTTTGTTGATAAAACGTATTGGGGCCTATTTTTTTCCACATGGCTGGCTTGATTTTTGCCTAGAAACAGTTTCCTGAGGCTTTCCACTGTTGTAGTATGAGTGGTAGGGGCCTATTTTAGCGCTTTTTTGCGCAGTTAAAATTACAGACAGAGACATTCAGCTTCCCTCAGCAGTCCCCTGCATGCTATAGGAGGGCTCTAAAGGCTTCAAAAGTCGTTTATTGAGGAAGGTAGGGCCACAGCTGACCTGTGGCAGTTGTGACTGTTTAAAAAACGTTTAATTCGTTTTTTTGATCCGTTTTTTGCATTAAGGGGTTAATCATCCATTTGCAAGTGGGTGCAGTGCTCTGCTAACCTATTACATACAGTGTAAAAATTTCGTTTGAATTACTGCCTTTTTTCACTGTTTTTCAAATTTTGACAAAATTTGTTTCTCTTAAAGGCACAGTACCGTTTTTTTATATTTGCTTGTTAACTTGATTTAAAGTGTGTTCCAAGCTTGCTAGTCTCATTGCTAGTCTGTACAAACATGTCTGACATAGAGGAAACTCCTTGTTCATTATGTTTAAAAGCCATGGTGGAACCCCATATGAGAATGTGTACTAAATGTATTGATTTCACTTTAAACAATAAAGATCAGCTTTTATCTTTAAAAAATTTATCAGCAGAGGAATCTGACGAGGAGGAAGTTATGCCGACTAACTTTCCCCACGTGTCAGACCCTTTGACTCCCGCTCAAGGGACTCCCGCTCAAATGGCGCCAAGTACATCAAGGACGCCCATAGCGATTACTTTACAAGACATGGCGGCAGTCATGGATAATACACTGTCAGCGGTATTAGCCAGACTACCTGAATTTAGAGGTAAGCGTGATAGCTCTGGTGTTAGGCGTAATACAGAGCATACAGACGCTTTAAGAGCCATGTCTGATACTGCCTCACAATATGCAGAAGCTGAGGAAGGAGAGCTTCAGTCTGTGGGTGATATCTCTGACTCAGGGAAACCTGATTCTGATATTTCTACTTTCAAATTAAAGCTTGAGAACCTCCGTGTTTTGCTTAGGGAGGTTTTAGCTGCTCTGAATGACTGTGACACAATTGCAGTGCCAGAGAAATTGTGTAGACTGGATAAATACTTTGCAGTGCCGGTGTGTACTGAGGTTTTTACAATACCTAAAAGGTTTACAGAAATTATTAATAAAGAGTGGGATAGACCCGGTGTGCCATTTCCCCCCCCCCCCCCTCCTATTTTTAGAAAAATGTTTCCCATAGACGCCACCACACGGGACTTATGGCAAACGGTCCCTAAGGTGGAGGGAGCAGTTTCTACTTTAGCAAAGCGTACTACTATCCCTGTCGAGGACAGTTGTGCTTTTTCAGATCCTATGGATAAAAAATTAGAGGGTTACCTTAAGAAAATGTTTATTCAACAAGGTTTTATCCTGCAGCCCCTTTCATGCATTGCTCCTGTCACTGCTGCTGCGGCGTTCTGGTTTGAGTCTCTGAAAGAGGCTTTACAGACGACTCCTTTGGAGGACATACTTAGCTAGCTTAAGTGCTCTAAGCTTGTTAATTCTTTTGTTTCTGATGCCATTGTTCATTTGACTAAACTAACGGCTAAGAATTCTGGATTTGCCATCCAGGCGTGCAGGGCGCTATGGCTTAAATCTTGGTCAACTGACGTGACTTCAAAGTCTAAACTACTTAACATTCCCTTCAAGGGGCAGACCCTATTCGGGCCTGGTTTGAAGGAAATTATTGCTGACATTACTGGAGGTAAAGGTCATGCCCTTCCTCAGGACAGGTCCAAATCAAGGGCCAAACAGTCTAATTTTCGTGCCTTTCGAAACTTCAAGGCAAGTGCAGCATCAACTTCCTCTGCTACAAAACAAGAGGGAACTTTTGCTCAGTCCAAGACGGCCTGGAAACCTAACCAGTCCTGGAACAAAGGCAAGCAGGCCAAAAAGCCTGCTGCTGCCCCTAAGACAGCATGAAGGAACGGCCCCCTATCCGGTAACGGATCTAGTAGGGGGCAGACTTTCTCTCTTCGCCCAGGCGTGGGCAAGAGATGTTCAGGATCCCTGGGCGTTGGAGATTATATCTCAGGGGTATCTTCTGGACTTCAAGGCTTCTCCTCCACAAGGGAGATTTCACCTTTCACGATTATCTTTCAACCAGATAAAGAAAGAGGCATTCTTACACTGTGTGCAAGACCTTCTAGTTATGGGAGGGATCCATCCAGTTCCAAAGGAGGAACAGGGACAGGGATTTTACTCAAATCTGTTTGTGGTTCCCAAAAAAGAGGGAACCTTCAGACCAATCTTGGATCTAAAGATCTTAAACAAATTCCTCAGAGTTCCATCATTCAAAATGGAAACTATTCGGACCATCCTACCTATGATCCAGGAGGGTCAATATATGACTACCGTGGATTTAAAGGATGCTTACCTTCACATTCCGATACACAAAGATCATCATCGGTTCCTAAGGTTTGCCTTTCTGGACAGGCATTACCAGTTGGCGGTCCTAAGGCCGCTGGACATAGCAGTGGCCCCTTATCTAGACGACATCCTGATACAGGCGTCAAATTTCCAAATTGCCAAGTCCCATACGGACATAGTTCTGGCATTTCTGAGGTCGCACGGGTGGAAAGTGAACGAGGAAAAGAGTTCTCTATCCCCACTCACAAGAGTCTCCTTCCTAGGGACTCTGATAGATTCTGTAGAAATGAAAATTTACCTGACGGAGTCCAGGTTATCAAAACTTCTACATTCTTGCCGTGTTCTCCATTCTATTCCGCGCCCTTCGGTGGCTCAGTGCATGGAGGTAATCGGCTTAATGGTAGCGGCAATGGACATAGTTCCGTTTGCGCGCCTACATCTCAGACCGCTGCAACTATGCATGCTCAGTCAGTGGAATGGGGATTACACAGATTTGTCCCCCCTACTAAATCTGGATCAAGAGACCAGAGATTCTCTTCTCTGGTGGCTATCTCGGGTCCACCTGTGCAAAGGTATGACCTTTCGCAGGCCAGATTGGACAATTGTAACGACAGATGCCAGCCTTCTAGGTTGGGGTGCAGTCTGGAACTCCCTGAAGGCTCAGGGATCGTGGACTCAGGAGGAGAAACTCCTTCCAATAAATATTCTGGAATTGAGAGCGATATTCAATGCTCTTCAAGCTTGGCCTCAGTTAACAACCCTGAGGTTAATCAGATTTCAGTCGGACAACATCACGACTGTGGCTTATATCAACCATCAAGGGGGAACAAGTAGTTCCCTAGCGATGTTAGAAGTCTCCAAGATAATTCGCTGGGCAGAGAGACACTCTTGCCACCTCTCAGCGATCCATATCCCAGGTGTAGAGAACTGGGAGGCGGATTTTCTAAGTCATCAGACTTTTCATCCGGGCGAGTGGGAACTCCATCCGGAGGTGTTTGCTCAATTGATTCATCGTTGGGGCAAACCAGAACTGGATCTCATGGCGTCTCGCCAGAACGCCAAGCTTCCTTGTTACGGTTCCAGGTCCAGGGACCCAGAAGCGACGCTGATAGATGCTCTAGCAGCGCCTTGGTCTTTCAACCTGGCTCATGTGTTTCCACAGTTTCCTCTGCTCCCTCGACTGATTGCCAAAATCAAACAGGAGAGGACATTGGTGATCTTGATAGCACCTGCGTGGCCACGCAGGACCTGGTATGCAGACCTAGTGGACATGTCATCCTTTCCACCGTGGACTCTGCCTTTGAGACGAGACCTTCTACTACAAGGTCCTTTCAATCATCCAAATCTAATTTCTCTGAGACTGACTGCCTGGAGATTGAACGCTTGATTTTATCAAAGCGTGGCTTCTCCGAGTCAGTCATTGATACCTTAATACAGGCAAGAAAGCCTGTCACTAGGAAAATCTACCATAAGATATGGCGTAAATATCTTTATTGGTGTGAATCCAAGAATTACTCATGAAGTAAGGTTAGGATTCCCAGGATATTGTCTTTTCTCCAAGAGGGTTTGGAAAAAGTATTATCAGCTAGTTCTTTAAAGGGACAGATTTCTGCCCTGTCTATTCTTTTGCACAAGCGTCTGGCAGATATTCCAGACGTTCAGACATTTTGTCAGGCTTTGGTTAGAATCAAGCCTGTGTTTAAACCTGTTGCTCCTCCATGGAGCTTAAACTTGGTTCTTAAAGTTCTTCAAGGGGTTCCGTTTGAACCTCTTCATTCCATAGATATCAAACTTTTATCTTGGAAAGTTCTTTTTTTGATGGCTATTTCCTCGGCTCGTAGAGTCTCCGAGTTATCTGCTTTACAATGTGATTCTCCTTATCTGATCTTCCATGCAGATAAGGTAGTTCTGCGTACAAAACCTGGGTTTTTTCCTAAGGTGGTATCTACTAAGAATATCAATCAAGAGATTGTTGTTCCATCATTGTGCCCTATTCCTTCTTCAAAGAAGGAACGTCTTTTACATAATCTGGACGTAGTCCATGCTTTAAAGTTTTTACTTACAAAACTAAAGATTTCGTCAAACATCTGCTTTGTTTGTTGTTTACTCTGGACAGAGGAGAGGTCAAAAGGCTTCGGCAACCTTTCTTTTTGGCTAAGAAGCATAATACGCTTAGCCTATGAGACTGCTGGCCAGCAGCCTCCTGAAAGGATTACAACTCATTCTACTAGAGCTGTGGCTTCCACTTGGGCCTTTAAAAATGAGGCTTCTGTTGAACAGATTTGCAAGGCGGCGACTTGGTCTTCGCTTCATACTTTTTCAAAATTCTACAAATTTGATACTTTTGCTTCTTCGGAGGCTATTTTTGGGAGAAAGGTCTTACAGGCAGTGGTACCTTCCGTTTAAGTACCTGCCTTGTCCCTCCCTTCATCCGTGTACTTTAGCTTTGGTATTGGTATCCCACAAGTAATGGATGATCCGTGGACTGGATACACCTTACAAGAGAAAACATAATTTATGCTTACCTGATAAATTTATTTCTCTTGTGGTGTATCCAGTCCACGGCCCGCCCTGTCATTTTAAGGCAGGTCAAAATTTTAGATTAAACTACAGTCACCACTGCACCCTATGGTTTCTCCTTTCTCGGCTTGTTTCGGTCGAATGACTGGATATGGCAGTTAGGGGAGGAGCTATATAGCAGCTCTGCTGTGGGTGTCCTCTTGCAACTTCCTGTTGGGAAGGAGAATATCCCACAAGTAATGGATGATCCGTGGACTGGATACACCACAAGAGAAATACATTTATCAGGTAAGCATAAATTGTGTTTTTTGCGGAGCGGAAGGGCTGGCAGGCACCTCAGCTAGGTTTAGCTGAGGTGTAGAACCGGTTGCAATATCGTGTACTGAATCAGACATGTTTACACAAGAGCCCAAGTACCTCACAGTGATAAATAATAAGGGTTACACTTTAAAAGTTAGAGACACAGTAAAGTGCATAAAAAAAAGTTACTTTAAAAATTAAAGAGACAGTAAAGTATTTCTCTTGTAAGGTGTATCCAGTCCACGGATCATCCATTACTTGTGGGATATTCTCCTTCCCAACAGGAAGTTGCAAGAGGACACCCACAGCAGAGCTGCTATATAGCTCCTCCCCTAACTGCCATATCCAGTCATTCTCTTGCAACTCTCAACAAAGATGGAGGTAGTAAGAGGAGAGTGGTAAAATATAGTTAGTTTTTTCTTCAATCAAAAGTTTATTTTCAAATAGTACCGGAGTTGTACTATTTTATCTCAGGCAGTATTTAGAAGAAGAATCTGCCTGCGTTTTCTATGATCTTAGCAGCTTGTAACTAAGATCCACTGCTGTTCTCACATATGTCTGAGTAGTGAGGTAACTTCAGAGGGAGAATGGCGTGCAGGTTATCCTGCTATGAGGTATGTGCAGTTTTAAGTTTTTCTAGGGACTAGAAAATGCTGCTGATACCGGATTAATGTAAGTTAAGCCTAAATACAGTTATTTAATAGCGACTTGTATCAGGCTTACTATCAGAGATATATACTCTTATAAAAGGGCAATATAAAACGTTTGCTGGCATGTTTAATCGTTTTTATATATGCTTTGGTGATAAAACTTATTGGGGCCTAGTTTTTTTCCACATGGCTGGTTTGATTTTTGCCTAGAAACAGTTTCCTGAGGCTTTCCACTGTTGTAGTATGAGTGGGAGGGGCCTATCTTAGCGCTTTTTTGCGCAGTTAAAATTACAGGCAGAGACATTCAGCTTCCCTCAGCAGTCCCCTGCATGCTATAGGACATCTCTGAAGGGCTCTAAAGGCTTCAAAAGTCATTTATTGAGGAAGGTATGGCCACAGTAGAGCTGTGGCAGTTGTGACTGTTTAAAAAACGTTTATTTGGTTTTTTTGATCCGTTTTTTGCATTAAGGGGTTAATCATCCATTTGCAAGTGGGTGCAATGCTCTGCTAACCTATTACATACACTGTAAAAAAATAATTTGATTTACTGCCTTTTTTCACTGTTTTTCAAATTTTGACAAAATTTGTTTCTCTTAAAGGCACAGTACCGTTTTTTATATATGCTTGTTAACTTGATTTAAAGTGTTTTCCAAGCTTGCTAGTCTCATTGCTAGTCTGTACAAACATGTCTGACATAGAGGAAACTCCTTGTTCATTATGTTTAAAAGCCATGGTGGAACCCCATATGAGAATGTGTACTAAATGTATTGATTTCACTTTAAACAATAAAGATCAGCTTTTGTCTTTAAAAAATTTATCACCAGATGATTCTGACGAGGGGGAAGTTATGCCGACTAACTTTCCCCATGTGTCAGACCCTTTGACTCCCGCTCAAGGGACTCACGCTCAAATGGCGCCAAGTACATCAAGGACGCCCATAGCGATTACTTTACAAGACATGGCGGAAGTCATGGATAATACATTGTCAGCGGTATTAGCCAGGCTGCCTGAATTTAGAGGAAAGCGAGATAGCTCTGGTGTTAGGCGTAATACAGAGCATACAGACGCTTTAAGGTCCATGTCTGATACTGCCTCACAATATGCAGAAGCTGAGGAAGGAGAGCTTCAGTCTGTGGGTGATGTCTCTGACTCAGGGAAACCTGATTCTGATATTTCTACTTTTAAATTTAAGCTTGAGAACCTCCGTGTACTGCTTAGGGAGGTTTTAGCTGCTCTGAATGACTGTGACACAATTGCAGTGCCAGAGAAATTGTGTAGACTGGATAAATACTTTGCAGTGCCGGTGTGTACTGAGGTTTTTCCAATACCTAAAAGGTTTACAGAAATTATTAATAAAGAGTGGGATAGACCCGGTGTGCCGTTTTCCCCCCTTCCTATTTTTAGAAAAATGTTTCCCATAGACGCCACCACACGGGACTTATGGCAGACGGTCCCTAAGGTGGAGGGAGCAGTTTCTACTTTAGCAAAGCGTACTACTATCCCTGTCGAGGACAGTTGTGCTTTTTCAGATCCTATGGATAAAAAATTAGAGGGTTACCTTAAAATGTTTATTCAACAAGGTTTTATCCTGCAGCCCCTTGCATGTATTGCTCCTGTCACTGCTGCTGCGGCGTTCTGGTTTGAGTCTCTGGAAGATGCTTTACAGGCAACGACTCCATTGGATGACATACTTAACAAGCTTAGAGCACTTAAGCTAGCTAATTCTTTTGTTTCTGATGCCATTGTTCATTTGACTAAACTAACGGCTAAGAATTCTGGATTTGCCATCCAGGCGCGCAGGGCGCTATGGCTTAAATCTTGGTCAACTGACGTGACTTCAAAGTCTAAACTACTTAACATTCCCTTCAAGGGGCAGAGCCTATTCGGGCCTGGTTTGAAGGAAATTATTGCTGACATTACTGGAGGTAAAGGTCATGCCCTTCCTCAGGACAGGTCCAAATCAAGGGCCAAACAGTCTAATTTTCGTGCCTTTCGAAACTTCAAGGCAAGTGCAGCATCAACTTCCTCTGCTACAAAACAAGAGGGAACTTTTGCTCAGTCCAAGACGGCCTGGAAACCTAACCAGTCCTGGAACAAAGGCAAGCAGGCCAAAAAGCCTGCTGCTGCCCCTAAGACAGCATGAAGGAACGGCCCCCTATCCGGTAACGGATCTAGTAGGGGGCAGACTTTCTCTCTTTGCCCAGGCGTGGGCAAGAGATGTTCAGGATCCCTGGGCGTTGGAGATTATATCTCAGGGGTATCTTCTGGTCTTCAAGGCTTCTCCTCCACAAGGGAGATTTCACCTTTCACGATTATCTGTCAACCAGATAAAGAAAGAGGCATTCTTACACTGTGTGCAAGACCTTCTAGTTATGGGAGGGATCCATCCAGTTCCAAAGGAGGAACAGGGACAGGGATTTTACTCAAATCTGTTTGTGGTTCCCAAAAAAGAGGGAACCTTCAGACCAATCTTGGATCTAAAGATCTTAAACAAATTCCTCAGAGTTCCATCATTCAAAATGGAAACTATTCGGACCATCCTACCTATGATCCAGGAGGGTCAATATATGACTACCGTGGATTTAAAGGATGCTTACCTTCACAAAAATCATCATCGGTTCCTAAGGTTTGCCTTTCTGGACAGGCATTACCAGTTTGTGGCTCTTCCCTTCGGGTTAGCTACAGCCCCAAGAATTTTTACAAAGGTTCTGGGGTCGCTTCTGGCGGTCCTAAGGCCGCGGGGCATAGCAGTGGCCCCTTATCTAGACGACATCCTGATACAGGCGTCAAACTTCCAAATTGCCAAGTCCCATACGGACATAGTTCTGGCATTTCTGAGGTCGCATGGGTGGAAAGTGAACGAGGAAAAGAGTTCTCTGTCACCACTCACAAGAGTCTCCTTCCTAGGGACTCTTATAGATTCTGTAGAAATGAAAATTTACCTGACGGAGTCCAGGTTATCAAAACTTCTAAATTCTTGCCGTGTTCTCCATTCTATTCTGCGCCCTTCGGTGGCTCAGTGCATGGAAGTAATCGGCTTAATGGTAGCGGCAATGGACATAGTACCGTTTGCGCGCCTACATCTCAGACCGCTGCAACTATGCATGCTCAGTCAGTGGAATGGGGATTACACAGATTTGTCCCCTCTACTAAATCTGGATCAAGAGACCAGAGATTCTCTCCTCTGGTGGCTATCTCGGGTCCGTCTGTCCAAAGGTATGACCTTTCGCAGGCCAGATTTGACAATTGTAACGACAGATGCCAGCCTTTTAGGTTGGGGTGCAGTCTGGAACTCCCTGAAGGCTCAGGGATCGTGGACTCAGGAGGAGAAACTCCTCCCAATAAATATTCTGGAATTGAGGGCAATATTCAGTGCTCTTCAAGCTTGGCCTCAGTTAACAACCCTGAGGTTCATCAGATTTCAGTCGGACAACATCACGACTGTGGCTTACATCAACCATCAAGGGGGAACAAGGAGTTCCCTAGCGATGTTAGAAGTCTCCAAGATAATTCGCTGGGCAGAGAGACACTCTTGCCACCTATCAGCGATCCATATCCCAGGTGTAGAGAACTGGGAGGCGGATTTTCTAAGTCGTCAGACTTTTCATCCGGGGGAGTGGGAACTCCATCCGGAGGTGTTTGCTCAATTGATTCATCGTTGGGGCAAACCAGAACTGGATCTCATGGCGTCTCGCCAGAACGCCAAGCTTCCTTGTTACGGTTCAAGGTCAAGGGACCAAGAAACGAAGCTGATAGATGCTCTAGCAGCGCCTTGGTCTTTCAACCTGGCTTACGTGTTTCCACCGTTTCCTCTGCTCCCTTGACTGATTGCCAAAATCAAACAGGAGAGAGCATCGGTGATCTTGATAGTGCCTGCGTGGCCACGCAGGACCTGGTATGCAGACCTAGTGGATGTCATCCTTTCCACCGTGGACTCTGCCTTTGAGACGAGACCTTCTACTACAAGGTCCTTTCAATCATCCAAATCTAATTTCTCTGAGACTGACTGCCTGGAGATTGAACGCTTGATTTTATCAAAGCGTGGCTTCTCAGAGTCTGTCATTGATACCTTAATACAGGCACGAAAGCCTGTCACCAGGAAAATCTACCATAAGATATGGCGTAAATATCTTTATTGGTGTGAATCCAAAAGTTACTCATGGAGTAAGGTTAGGATTCCCAGGGTATTATCTTTTCTCCAAGAGGGTTTGGAAAAAGGATTATCAGCTAGTTCTTTGAAGGGACAGATTTCTGCTCTGTCTATTCTTTTGCACAAGCGTCTGGCGGAGGTTCCAGACGTTCAGGCGTTTTGTCAGGCGTTGGTTAGAATCAAGCCTGTGTTTTAAACCTGTTGCTCCCCCATGGAGCTTAAATTTGGTTCTTAAAGTTCTTCAAGGGGTTCCGTTTGAACCTCTTCATTCCATAGATATCAAACTTTTATCTTGGAAAGTTCTTTTTTTGATGGCTATTTCCTCGGCTCGTAGAGTCTGAGTTATCTGCTTTACAATGTGATTCTCCTTATCTGATCTTCCATACAGATAAGGTAGTTCTGCGTACAAAACCTGGGTTTTTGCCTAAGGTGGTATCTACTAAGAATATCAATCAAGAGATTGTTGTTCCATCATTGTGTCCTAATCCTCCTTCAAAGAAGGAACGTCTTTTATATAATCTGGACGTGGTTCATGCTTTAAAGTTTTACTTACAAGCTACTAAAGATTTTCGTCAAACATCTGCTTTGTTTGTGGTTTACTCTGGACAGAGGAGAGGTCAAAAGGCTTCGGCAACCTCTCTTTCTTTTTGGCTAAGAAGCATAATCCGCTTAGCCTATGAGACTGCTGGACAGCAGCCTCCTGAAAGGATTACAGCTCATTCTACTAGAGCTGTGGCTTCCACTTGGGCCTTTAAAAATGAGGCTTCTGTTGAACAGATTTGCAAGGCGGCGACTTGGTCTTCGCTTCATATTTTTTCCAAATTCTACAAATTTGATACTTTTGCTTCTTCGGAGGCTATTTTTGGGGGAGAGGTTTTACAGGCAGTGGTACCTTCCGTTTAAGTACCTGCCTTGTCCCTCCCTTCATCCGTGTATTTTAGCTTTGGTATTGGTATCCCACAAGTAATGGATGATCCGTGGACTGGATAAACCTTACAAGAGAAAACACAATTTATGCTTACCTGATAAATTTATTTCTCTTGTGGTGTATCCAGTCCACGGCCCGCCCTGTCATTTTAAGGCAGGTCAAAATTTTAGATTAAACTACAGTCATCACTGCACCCTATGGTTTCTCCTTTCTCTGCTTGTTTCGGTCGAATGACTGGATATGGCAGTTAGGGGAGAAGCTATATAGCAGCTCTGCTGTGGGTGTCCTCTTGCAACTTCCTGTTGGGAAGGAGAATATCCCACAAGTAATGGATGATCCGTGGACTGGATACACCACAAGAGAAATACATTTATCAGGTAAGCATAAATTGTGTTTTTTTTCTGTGTTAGTTTTTTATTTGTTTAATCACCTATATGTGAGTCAGATTGGTCCCAGAGACTCTACATAGTGTCTCCTTATTTAAAAACAAATGTGGTACCACCAATCCCTTTCTCTATTCTTTATGTTGTGAGAGATTTTTCTATAGGGATATAAAAAAAAAAAGAAAAAGATTTTTATAGCCCACATATGCAGTGCCCTGCGCTTCTTCATAAACTCCACAGGGAGTTACTTTGCAAGACATCGTCTCCTAATATCATTGAAGCGATATCTGTTGCATTGTTTGTTTTTCTCATGCTGTAGGGAAAATAATTGAGGAAATGTATTTAATCAGTGAATTGTGCTGATACTGTAGTAGCTATTCCTAATTTTCTTCCATGAGGCCTGTAGAGGAAGATACTTCGGTAGTATATAAGTAGGAAATCTCAGACTCTGTCTGGGTAATTTATTTGTTTAGTACTGAAGTTGTTTCATTCAGTTTAAACTTGTACACCTCCGTTTGCTACTTAAGGAGGTTGGTCCTACCCTGGAAGTTGGTCAATTCTTATAGGTTCAGTAAACTATATAAACAATTTGACGTGCCCTTCATGGTAGAAGCTTTGTTTGCACCAAATAGGGCTACAATGATTGGATAGGGGGGTCCCCCTTTTCTCCAAATAGAGCAGATCCGATCTAGGAGTATTGACAATAGTACCCAAAGAATGTGTGTCCGTCGGGGATTAAAATTACCTACGGTTTGTATTGCTCTCTTACCAGTGCTGCTTCGTACTGGTTGATGCATTGTCCGATTCCTCTCGAGGAATTCCAGGATAGGATAAAGGCGATTCAGCTAACCAACTCCTTTATTTCAGATGCTCCCCTTCAGGTTTTTAGGCTGGGAGCTAGAATTTCAGGTTTTGCCATATGGCCGCAGAGCGTTACGCAAAGGTATTGGTCTGCGGATGCCTCATCTTAGTATAATCTTTTGACAATTCCTTACAAGGGAAGACCTTGTTTGGACCTGGCCTGTCGGAGATTATCTCTGTTATCACGGTAAGGGTCATCTTCTCATTCAAGATAAGAGAAACAAACAAAAAGGACAGCAATTTTCGTTCCTTACGAAATTTCAAGGGAAATTCTTCCTCTGCTGCCTCCAATCAGGAACAGACTACACCTGCATGGAGACCCAATCAATCTTGGAATAAAGGAAAACAATCCAAAAAGCCTGCTGTTGAATCAATGACAGCATCAAGGGCATGCCCCTGATCCGGGACCGTATCTTGTAGGGGGCAGACTTCCTTCTTTGCTCATGCTTGGGTTAGAGATGTTCAGGATCCCTTGTCAATAGAAATAGTGTCCCAGGAATACAAACTAGAGTTCAATAGTTTTCCTCCCAGAGGCAGGTTTCTACTTTCAAGATTATTTGCAGACCAGACAAAAAGAGAGGTGTTCTTACGCTGCGTAAGAGACATTTCCAACCTGGGAGTGATTTTTCCAGTTCCAATACTTGAACAGGGTCGGGGTTTTTTCTCCAATCTGTTTGTGGTTCCCGAAAAAGAGGGAACCTTCAGACCAATTTTAGATCTCAAGAGTCTAAACAAATTTTTCAGAGTACCGTCCTTCAAGATGGAAACTATTCGTTCCATTCTTCCTTTAAATCCACTGTTGTCATAAATTGACCCTCTTGAATCAAAGGACGCATACCTGCACGTCACCATTCACAAGAATTATCACGAGTTTCTAAGGTTTGCCTTTCTGGACAAACATTACCATTTCGTGGCTCTTTCCTTCGGTCTTGCCACAGCTCCCAGAATTTTCACAAAGGTTCTGGGATCACTGTTGGCGGTGCTTCGGCTAAGGGACATTGCAGTGGCGCCCTATCTGGACGACATCCTAGTCCAGGCGCCATCATTAGAACAAGCAAGATTCCACACGGACTTGGTGTTATCCTTCCTGCAATCTCACGGGTGGAAGGTATATTTGGAAGAGAGTTCCTTAGTCCCAAATACAAGGGTAACTTTCTTGGGAACTATAATAGATTCCCTATCAATGTAGATTTTTCTGACGGAAGTCAGGAAATCGAAGATTATCGATACTTGTCGATTCCTTCAGTCCACTCCTCGGCCATCAGTGGCTCAGTGCATTAAGGTAATCGGGCTGATGGTGGCGGCAAAGGACATCTTCCCGTTTGCTCAGTTCCACCTCAGATCTCTGCAGTTAAGCATGCTCAGGCAATGGAACAGAGATTATGCGGAATTGTCTCCTCGAAGACTACTGGAGCAGGAGACAAGGGATTCTCTTCAATGGTGGTTGTCTCTGGATCATCTTTCCCAGGGAACCTGCTTTCGCAGACCATCTTGGGTGATTGTGACAACAGACGCCAGCCTTCTAGGGTGGGGAGCAGTCTGGGGTTCCCTAAAAGCTCAGGGAGTGTGGACTCAGTCAATCTGTTCTTTCTATAAACATCCTGGAGCTGAGAGCGATCTTCCATGCTCTTCTGGCCTGGCCTCAGTTAGCCTCGGTCCAGTTTATCAGGTTCCAGTCGGACAACATAACTTCAGTGGCTGACATCAATCATCAGGGAGGAACGAGGACTTCCTTAGCGATGACAGAGGTAACCAAGATAATTCAGTGGGCAAGGGCCCATTCTTGTTGCCTGTCGGTGATCCACATTCCAGGGGTGGACAACTGGGAGGCGGACTTCCTGAGCAGGCAGTCTTTTCTTCCGGAAGTTTTCTCCAGCCTGATTCTCGCAGGATTTGGTATACAGATCTGGTGGACATGTCATCTGTGCCACCTTGGAGACTTCCGTTGAAGAAGGACCTTCTAATTCAAGGGCCCTTCCTTCACCCAAATCTAGTTTCTTTGAAAGTTGACTGCTTGGAGATTGAGCGCTTACTTCTATCCAAGCAAGGTTTTTCTGACTCTGTCATAGAGACTATGATTCCGGCTCATAAGCCTGTAACTAGGAAGATTTGCCATAAGATATGGCATAAATACCTCTATTGGTGTGAATCCAAGGGCTACTTATGGAGTAGAGAGAGGATTCCTAGAATTTTGTCTTTTCTCTAAGAGGGTTTGGAGAAAGGATTATCGACAAGTTCTTTGAAGGGTCAGATCTCTGCTTTATCTATTTTGTTGCATAAACGTCTGGCAGATGTTCAATCTTTTTGTCAGGCCTTGGTTAGAATTAGGCCTGTGTTCAAACCATTTACTCCTCCATGGAGTCTGAATTTAGTTTTTTAATGTTCTCCAATGGCCTCCGTTTGAGCCTATGCATTCCTTAGATGTTAAGTTGTTATCTTGGAAAGTTTTATTTCTTGTTGCTTTTTCCTCTGCTCGTAGAGTTTCGGAACTCTCGGCATTGCAGTGTGAATCTCCTTACCTTATCTTCCATTCGGATAAGGTAGTTTTGCGTACTATGTTAGGATTTCTTCCTAAGGTTGTTTCTGACAGGAACATTAACCAGGAGATTGTTGTTCCTTCCTTGTGTCCTAATCCTTTTTCTCAGAAGGAACGGCTTTTGCACAATTTGGACGTGGTTCGTGCTTTAAAGTATTACCTACAGGCGATTAAAGATTTTTGTCAGTCTTCCTCTTTGTGGTTTTCTCTGGAAAACGTAAGGGTCAGAAAGCTACGGCTACTTCTCTTTCTTTTTGGCTGAAGAGTATCATCCGTTTTGCATATGAGACTGCTGGACAACAGCCTCCAGTGAGAGTTACGGCTCATTCCACGAGGGCTGTTGTTTCCTCATGGGCATTCAAAAATTAAGCTTCTATGGAACAGATTTGCAAGGCTGCAACTTGGTCCTCTCTTCAAACTTTTTTTTAAAATTCTACAGGTTTGATACTTTTGCCTTGGCTGAGGCCGCTTTTGTGAGAGAGGTTCTTCAAGCAGTGGTGCCTTCAGTTTAGGTTCCCTGTCTTGTCCCTCCCTTATCATCCGTATACTCTAGCTTTGGTATTGGATCCCATTAGTAATTAAGATGATCCGTGGACTCATCGTGTTATTAAAAAGAAAAGAAAATTTATGCTTACCTGATAAATTTATTTATTTTTTGACACAATGAGTTCACGGCCCGCCCTGTTTTTGTAAGACAGGTTTTTGGGTTATGGTAAACTTCAGACACCTGCACCTTTTGACTTTTCCTTTCTTTCCTTAACTTCGGTCGAATGACTAGAGTGGGAGGGAAGGGAGGAGCTATTTAACAGCTTTGCTGTGGTGCTCTTTGCTGCCTCCTGCTGACCAGGAGGTGAATATCCCATTAGTAATTAAGATGATCCATGGACTCATGTAAAAAAAGAAATACATTTATTAGGTAAGCATAAATATTGTTTTTTTGCACAGGTCTCTGTAAGGAGTGGCGTTGAATTATTCTTATTCATAATCTCTGTTAGTAAGAATCCTTTCTTATTGGTAGGATGACAAGGGGGAGAGGGGATAATTTAAGTGGGTCAAGATAGGGTAACAGTATGGAATAACTATAGGGGTAAGCAAAATGGTACTAGGGGAGTTCAGAGGAAGCTAATCTATAAATAAGTCTAAATCATGCCTCTTGTTTATGCCTTTAGGGAACATTGTAGGCATGTG
>NC_069509.1:3038536-3151036 GCF_027579735.1 Bombina bombina | reverse complement strand
ATGTGGAACCACCAATTCCTTTTTGTTCCTCTTGTATTGAGAGCACTTTAAGTTACAGAGATAAAATATTTCCTGAGCCAACATTTTCTAAGGAGGATGCTGGTCAGGAATTCCTGTATTACGGATGCTTCCCTTCAAGTTATCAAGCTGGGAGCAAAGATTTGAGGTTTCTATGTTCTAGCGCACAGAGCCTTATGGTTAAAACCTTGGTCTGCGGATGTATACTCTAAGTCTAAGCTTCTAGCGATTCCTTACAAGGGGAAAACCTTGTTTGGACCTGACGGAAATAATTTCAGATATTACAGGAGGTAAGGGTCATCTTCTCCCGCAGGATAAGAGAAACAAACAGAAGGGACAACAAAGTAATTTTCGTTCCTTTCGAAACTTCAAGGGAAATTATTCCACTTCCAAGCAGGAACAGTCTAAGCCAGCATGGAGACCCAATCAGTCTTGGAATAAGGGGAAACAATCCAAGAAGCCTGCTATTGAATCAAAGACAGCATGAAGGGCATGCCCCTTATCCGGGACCGGATCTTTTAGGGGGCAGACTTTCCTCCTTCGCTCAGGCTTGGGTTTGAGATGTTCCATATTCCTGGGCTGTAGAGATAGTGTCACAGGGATACAAACTAGAGTTCAAAAGTTTTCCTCCCAGAGGCAGGTTTCTGCTTTCAAGATTATCTATAGACCAGACAAAAAGAGAGGTGTTCTTACACTGTGTAAGAGACCTCTCCGATCTGGGAGTAATAGTTCCTGTTCCGATACAGGGGCGGGGATTTTATTCCAATCTGTTCGTGGTTCCCAAAAAAAGAGGGAACATTGAGACCAATTTTAGATCTCAAGAGTCTAAACAAATTCCTCAGAGTACCGTCTTTCAATATGGAAACTATTTTTTTCATTCTTCCTTTGGTCCAAGAGGGTCAATTCATGACAACAGTGGACTTAAAGGATGCATACCTACATGTTTATATTTGCAAGGATCATCGCAAGTTTCTAAGGTTTGCCTTTCTAGACAAACGCTTCCAATTCGTGGCTCTTGCCTTTTGGTCTTGCTACAGCTCCCAGAATTTTCTCTACGGTTCTGGAATTGCTGTTGGCGGTGCTTCGTTTACGGGGCATTGCAGTGGCGCCCTATCTGGACGACATCCTGGTCCACACGAAAATGTTGTTATCCTTCCTGCGATCTCACGGTTGGAAGGTAAATTTGGAAAAGAGCTCCTTAGTTCCAAACACAAGGGTATCTTTCTTGGGAACAATAATAGATTTCCCATCAATGAAGATTTTTCTGACAGAAGTCAGGAAATCAGATTTTCGATACTTTGTCTTGCTCTGCAGTCCACTCCTCGGCCATCAGTGGCTCAGTGCATGGAGGTAATTTGGCTGATGGTGGCGGCAATGGACATCATCCTGTTTACTCGGTTTCACCTCAGACCTCTGCAGTTAAACATGCTCAAGCAATGGAACAGAGATTATGCGGACTTGTCTCCTCAAATACTACTGGAGCAGGAGACAAGGGATTCTCTTCATTGGTACTTGTGTCTAGATCATCTTTCCCAGGGAACCTGCTTTCGCAGACCATCTTGGCTGATTGTGACAAGACGCCAGCATTCTAGGATGGGGAGCAGTCTGGGGATCTTTAAAGGCTCAGGGAGTTTGGACTCAGTCAGAATCGGTTTTACCTATAAACATTCTGGAGCTGAGAGCGATCTTCAATGCTCTTCTGGCCTGGCCCCAGTTAGCCTCGGTCCAGTTTATCAGGTTCCAATCAGACAACATAACTTCAGTGGCTTACATCAATCATCAGGGAGGAACGAGGAGTTCCTTGGCGATGACAGAGGTAACCAAAATAATTCAGTAGGCGGAAACCTACTCTTGCTGTCTGTCTGCATCCCACGAGTGGACAACTGGGAGGCGGACTTTCTGAGCAGGCAGACCTTTCAGGCAGACCTTTCATCCGGGGGAGTGGGAACTCCATTCGGAAGTGTTTTCCTGCCTGATCCTCAAATGGGTTCAGCCGGAATTGGATCTCATGGCATCTCGGCAGAATGCCAAGGTACGGGTCGAGGTCCAGGGACCCTCAGGCGGTACTGATAGATGCCCTGGCGGCACCTTGGACCTTCAGTCTAGCATACCCATTTCCTCTTCTTCCTCGGGTCATTGCTCAATCAAGCAGGAGAGGGCCTCGGTGATCCTCTCTGCCACCTTGGAGACTTCCTAGCAGGGTTTTTCAGATTCGGTCATAGAGACCATGATTCAGGCTCGTAAACCGGTAACTAGAAAGATTTACCATAAGATATGGCGTAAATATCTTTATTGGCGTGAATCCAAGGGCTACTCCTGGAGTAGAGTTAGGATTCCTAGAATTCTGTCTTTTCGACAAGTTCCCTAAAGGGTCAAATTTCTGCCTTATCTATTTTGTTACACAAGCGTCTGGCAGATGTTCCAGATGTGCAATCCTTTTGTCAGGCCTTGGTCAGGATCAGGCCTGTGTTCAAGCCAGTTACTCCTCCATGGAGTCTTTATTTGCTTCTCAAGGTTCTTCAAGGGGCTCCGTTTGAGCCTATGCGTTCCTTAGATATTAAGTTGTTATCTTGGAAAGTTTTATTTCTTGTTGCTATTTCTTCTGCTCGGAGAGTGTCAGAGCTATCGGCATTGCAGTATGAGTCTCCTTACCTTATTTTCCATTCAGATAAGGTAGTTTTACGTACTAAATTAGGATTTCTTCCTAAAGTTGTTTCTGATCGGAACATTAATCAGGAGATTGTTGTTCCTTCCTTGTGTCCTAATCCTCCTCCTCGGAACGGCTTCTGCACAATTTGGACGTGGTTCATGCTTTAAAGTTTTACCTGAAGGCGACTAAGGATTTTTGTCAGTCTTCTGCTTTGTGGTTTTCTTTTACAAGATACGATGAGTCCACGGATTTCATCCTTACTTATGGGGTTATGCCTCTTGGTCAGCAGGAGGAGGCAAAGAGCACCACAGCAGAGCTGTATATATAGCTCCTCCCTTCCCTCCCATCAAAGTCATTCTCTTTGCCTGTGTTAGTAAGATAGGAGATGGCAAAGTGAGGTGTTAGTAAAGATTCTTCAATCAAGTTTTTATTATTTTTAAAGTGGTGCCACTGAGTGTTACTTAGTGCTAGGGTGTAGCCTAGACCAGATCAGTCTCTTCAGTTAAAAGAGAAGCATTTGGTGGCTTGAGAGCAATAGGAACTGGTGGGACACAATTCTCACTGCGCCTCCTATACATATTTGCTGCCCTAATTCAGATAGCCTAAGCACTTTTAATTCAGGCTGATCTTTGTCCACAGGGCTATGGGAGGGAGTGGACCTCTGAAAACCTGCTGGATGGGCAATGCTGTCGCACAGCATTCAAGGTAAGTGCTAACTTTATTTCTGGGGGATAAGAAAGCTCAGAATAAATTGGAGCACTTTATTTTCTACTACTCAGACCTCATGTAACAATGGGCTCCTTGTAGTATGTCGCCTAGAGTACTAGGGGTTACTTGTTCAGTATGAAAGACACTGGAGCTGGTGGTCCTCTCTACTCAGTAACCGACCGGGAGATTTCATATGAGCTGTTATGCTAAAGCTCAGTGTAAGGGATTCCCTTTTGAACGTTTTTTAGGGATCGATGTACTGTAAGGCAGAGACTCAGTGTGAGGGTGTTTATCTGTCTCTTTACGGACCATGCAGTAGGGTGGTTCAGTTAGCTGTTTCTCCCATAGCTATGGCTGGAAGACCGGGAGTTAGCTGTTAAGACGCCCGCCGAGGGCGGAGCTTGTCTGGGTACTGTATACAAATTAGTGTACTGTGCTGTTTTCTATTTTGGTGTGAGCCCCAGGCCGCTGTTTAAACTACCTAAGAGGTAGATTGCCCATTTTTTCTTTTCAACGGTATCTTAGCAAAGATGGCGACCGGGAGGTGTAACTTTAACATGGCGACAGGGAGCTTGAGCTCTGTGCCGCCCACGGTGGGCGGAGTCAGGTTTGCGCAGTTTGTTTGGGCTCTCTTGTTTGGTCTCTTGGCGCAGTCAATACGGGGTGCCATGAGTGGAGACCTGTCACGCCCACAAGGGGCGGAGTTTCTTTGGCGCAGTTTTAGGCTGTTTGGGGTACCTCTGGGCACTGTCTGTTTGGGTGCTGGGAGATGGAGTCCGTTATGCCCCCGAGGGGCGGAGCTACATCACTGTTATGCTCTACGTTTCCATTGTGATCGGGCAGTAGAGTTTTTTTTTTTTTTTTTCTTACGCTTAGTACTGGTTTTGGATCAGAAGGTGCTGTTAGCACTGTGTTATCCGGGGTCAGATTGGTGCAATGAGAATTGCAGTATCTGATCTGTTGTAAATTGGAAGTGTGACAATAAAGGCATTGCTACTTGTTATATTATAGATCTTTACTGTGGCAAACACTCTAAATGTTAAGCCTTATTTTTTTTTTTTTTTTTTTTTTTTTTTAAAGGGCCAGTAACGTTACTGTTATTTGTTATTTCTAACTATACTTCCTGCTGTTTTGTTCCATTCATTTTTCTATGATTTGGAACAGAACAGGAGCGCATAAGATGTGTAGTTACTTTAATATTTAAAGAGACAATAACGTCTTTTCATGTGTTTTATTTTTGTTGTGATACTCTCTCTAAAGCGATGGCTACTAGAGTCTGGTGACACCGCTCGACCCATGCCACTATTTTTTTCTATAGTGTCCAAAATAACTTTGTGTCCCACAGGCGGTGCTCTGCGGTTTCTTACAAGGCCATTTCTTTAGTGTTCATATTGTATACTTACCGCAATATGAATGGTCTAATTGGCTTATTTCAGAACAACAGAAATCAGTTCTTTTAAAGAGACAGTAACATTTTTTTCTATGTAACTTTTATTGCACGAATTGCGGCTGTTTCTTTGTTAATTCATCCCTTGTAATGTAGGATAGTACAAATCACACAAATATGAGTTACTTTCAGTATTCAGGTGACATGGCTGGACAGGTAGGTCAGCATGCTAAGGCACTGTGGCTTACTTCTGTGGCAACCCCGAAGTTGCAGGCTTGATCCCTGGCGAGGTCCACTCGACCTCTCATCCTTTTAAGGTTGATAGACATGAGCAGCGCCTTGAGACCCTTACGGATGATTAGACGCGCTTTACAAGTACACTATACATTCATATATACTATCACATTTATTGTTCTGTGAGCATTATAATAGACTGTTGGCTGTCCTGTTGTTGGTTCATCTCTTGTGACTGAAGATGACACAAACACACACTAGAATAGTGTTACTTTTCAGATTCAAGGATCTGTATCGTTTCCTATGAAAAGATTTCTCAAGTTCATTTTTTGGACCGACTCCCTCTAAGGCCATTGCTGTCTGGGAGTCTGTTACCAATGACCACTAACTTTTCCCCAAATTTTCTGTTGACCTTTTCTGGGACTCATGCGATGCCCTGCGTTTTCTTCAAAGACTCTTTCCCATGGCCGTATCAGCTGGAGGCTGGACGACATTCCTTAGGGGGGAAGGAGTAGTTTATCCTACCACTACGGGAACTTCTATACCCTTAAAGGATAGTCCTAGGGTTAACATTTAGTATTGGGACACACACCAGGGTTTACTATGGCAACCTTCTGTGTGCTTTGCTACCGTCACTAGTGTGATGGCATATTGGTTTTATGTGTTGTATGAGGCTATTAGTCAATATTTTCCCTGGATAAGATCCAGGATGCGATAAAGCTTTCAATTGACTAATTCCTTTATTTCAATTTCTTCTTTTCCAGTTACACACTGGGAGCATAGGTGATGCTGTTCCGGCTCTTGGCACCTTAAGGTTAAAGCCTTGTTTTATGGAATATGTTCTAAGACCAAGATTTTGGTGAAAACTTGATCTGCTGTTGAATCACATACGGCACGGAGACTAGGCCCCGGTCCGGGATTGATCTTGCAGGGGGCTGCCTTTTTTGTCTTCGCGTACATGTGGTTTCGTGCTCAGATGTTTTCCTCACAGAGGCTGTTTCTGATTTCCAGATTGTCTGAATATCAGACAAAGGATGAAATGCCCTTACACTGCGTAGGATTCCTCTCCGGCCTGGGATTGTTCCAGTTTTAATACTGGTACAGAATCTGGAGTTACTGGTCGGGTGGTGTTTTCCGAAAAACAGGGATTTTTCAGACCAGTCTTTCAGAAGGGTTTTGTCCTTCTAGATGAAAACTATTATATTGGTCCACTTCTTCCCTGATCCTAGAGGGTCAATTTATGTCAAGGGTGGATTGAAGGTTAGGTACCTTCATGTGTCGTTCACGAGGATCGTCTCAAGTTTCAGGGTTTGCCTTTCTGGACAAACTCTTCCTTCCACAGTGCCGAGTTCTTACAGAGGCTCTGGGATCGCTGTTGGCGGTGCTTCAATTTGGGGCATTACAATGGCGACCTATCTGTCTAATATCCTAGTCCAGGTGTCATCTTTACAGTAAGTAAAATACAAACACCCAAATTACTCAACAGAGTAATAAAGTAGCGCAATTAACACCCTGTAAATAAATATTGAAAACTAGATAAAAATAAATAGAATATGATAGTAAAACATCAATAAATAAATAAATTAATATAAGACCTGCATATTATATATGGTGAATTCAATTATGTCCCGAAGTAAAACAAACACATAGAGTCATTAATGCAGTTTATATCCTCAGGTACTTGTTAAAGTCGAGTCCGTAATGTCCTCCACAACCAGTTAGCAAGAGTAATGGATCCTGAATGTTCCGCAGCTCCTCTTATAAAGAGATATTTCCACGAATCTCATATGCACATAGTCTAAAAAGGAGAGGAGGAGAGAAGCGCAGGACACGATTCAAGTGTAGATATAACTTTTAATACACAAAGCACACACAGTATTGTACTCACAAGAGTTAAGGCAATAAAAAGCACGTCTGGTGTATAACAGTCCCTCGTAACCCTGCAGCTTGGATAGTGTTTGCGTAGGAATCCACAATATCAGTCCTTAGATCTTAGGATATCCCCACACTACTCGTTGTATCCAGGAAGGTAACGATTGCCGCAAGTATACCAGTCTCAATAGCCGCCTCAATGTGAAACCGCTACGTCAGGGAGATACCTGCACACACCCTCTGCTCTGTACCAATAGGATTACCCCTAGTGCTGAGCTCACTGCACACGAGGACCTACGGTGGCTTCACTGGGTGAAAAATCAGAACTACTAGAGCTGTGTTCTACGCGTTTCATCCCGGACGTCTGGACTTTCTCAAGAACTATGGACATAGACAGAGTCAGGACCTATTTATACCCAGGATAACCAGATAATCTCCCATTGTTAATAGGAGCAATGGGCAAATAGAAAAATTGTTTAAAGTGGCTTAAAATAGCATCGGTCCTGGCTCTAAATATGTCCCCACTGTCTAATTCATACAAAATACATTGATATTAACACAGAGAGGTACACTGATAAATATACATACAATAAGCAATAAATACATATTATTTAAAAATTAATGATATATAAAATACAACAAAAGGGTATACTAGATGTAGGGATCATAGGTGCACATTTTTTCATTATAATAATACTTGTCTTTTGATTTCTAAATATACATTTATACATAGGGCTTGATCCATCATACACCTTTTCTCATTAGAAAGTGTTTTAATATGGGTATATTTGTTTTAGAGTTGTTTACATAAAATAATAATTTGATTTTATCTCCATGGGTCAATTTTAATTAATTGATGAAATATCATATTTATGGTGTATTTATTGCATAGCTATATATTTATTACTATGCTTTATGGGTGGTAACCTGAATATATACTTTTAGATATTTTCTTATTTACTTTTATAATCTATATTATTAATTTTAAATAGAATCTGTTGTATTTTATATATCATTAATTTTTAAATAATATGTATTTATTGCTTATTGTATGTATATTTATCAGTGTACCTCTCTGTGTTAATATCAATGTATTTTGTATGAATTAGACAGTGAGGACATATTTAGAGCCAGGACCGATGCTATTTTAAGCCACTTTAATCAATTTTTCTATTTGCCCAGTGCTCCTATTAACAATGGGAGGTTATCCGGTTATCCTGGGTATAAATAGGTCCTTACTCTGTCTATAGTGAAAAAGGGTGTGTGTACAAGCGCTAAGGTAATCCCCAAGCTGTATCCAAACAGAGATCCTAACCAACCTCCAAAAAATATGCACAAGTAGTAAGAAGTGAATACAGCGCCAACAAGAGGTCAAGGGATAAATATACTCACAGAGAGATAAAAGAAGATTATTTAATGAACCATGTTAAAAAGCATCAGTAATAAAAGACTATATATAAAAAATGTAAAAAGCACATATAAATAAAATTACAAATACAGGAATATCTTACAGAAGCGGCTCAAAGGGCCAAAGCTTTCTTCTTTTTTTTTTTTTTTTTTTTACAGGGACACTTTTTAGGATACCATAGGAGCAGCTGACAGGTGCTAGGATCCAATCAGCTACTTCAGCAACCACACTCAGGAATTTGGATCTGTTAAAGTAACTAACATTGGAAGGAATCAATTTCCTCACTTTCACCTTGCTTTTCATCACCCATTTTTTCCATTTTTTAGTTTTGATTGACTTATTTTTGTTCTTCACTAACATTTGTTGATCAACTTTTTGAACACTTTTTTGGATTATATTTTATATTTTATTATTTTTTATTTTTTATGTTATTGCATATTGTGTATTTTATTCAATTATATCTTAACCTCACTGGATTAAGTAGCTAGCATTTTTATATCCATTTGCACTCACTCACTATTTGATTGTATCTATACAATTATTTTGCTACCCCCTTTTTTTGCACTGCAGTGCATTTTTCTATTTTTTGGAACACTATTTTTGTAACACTAATTTTGAACACTATTGTTTGTATTATTGTTTATTAGTTTTTTGCTTGATGCACTTGCTACAGTTGTACTTAGGCTAATTCTGTTTTATCAGTATACACTCTTATTCTGGTGTACCACTCACACTGATCACCTGTTATTACCTCTGTTTTTATTGTAATTATCAGCTTTGGCCCTTTGAGCCGCTTCTGTAAGATATTCCTGTATTTGTAATTTTATTTATATGTGCTTTTTACATTTTTTATATATAGTCTTTTATTACTGATGCTTTTTAACATGGTTCATTAAATAATCTTCTTTTATCTCTCTGTGAGTATATTTATCCCTTGACCTCTTGTTGGCGCTGTATTCACTTCTTACTACTTGTCCTTACTCTGTCTATGTCCATAGTTCTTGAGAAAGTCCCGACGTCCAGGACGAAACGCGTAGAACACAGCTCTAGTAGTTCTGATTTTTCACCCAGTGAAGCCACCGTAGGTCCTCGTGTGCAGTGAGCTCAGCACTAGGGGTAATCCTATTGGTACGGAGCAGAGGGTGTGTGCAGGTGTGTCTTTGACGTAGCGGTTTCACATTGAGGCGGCTATTGAGACTGGTATACTTGCGGCAATCGTTACCTTCCTGGATAAGAGTAGTGTGGGGATATCCTAAGATCTAAGGACTGATATTGTGGATTCCTACGCAAACACTATCCAAGCTGCAGGGTTACGAGGGACTGTTATACACCAGACGTGCTTTTTATTGCCTTAACTCTTGTGAGTACAATACTGTGTGTGCTTTGTGTATTAAAGTTATATCTACACTTGAATCGTGTCCTGCGCTTCTCTCCTCCTCTCCTTTTTAGACTATTTACAGTAAGTAAGATTACAAGAACACAATGTTATACTTCCCGTGAGCTCACGTGTGAAAGGTGTCTTTGGAAAAAATTGTTCCTTAGTTCCAAGCTCTAGGGTAGCTTTATTGGGAATCATGATGCATTTCATATCTTTGATGATTTTTCTGACTAAGGTCAGGTGATCTGGGTCTATCTGTCCTGGTTTATTCCTTCAGTCCACTTTTTGGCCTTTAGTGGCTCTGTCTATAGCGTTATTCGGACTGCTGGTGACAGCAGTGGACATTACCCGGACAGATGGCTTAGCATGCAACGGCCGTGTGACCAGATTCTGTAACTACGTTAGGGTTGCTGGTTCCATCTCCGGTGAGGTTCATTCAACTTTCATCCTTCTAAGGTTGATGGACTGAACAGCGCCTTGTGTCAATTGCAGTTCTGTTTTGTTCGTTCCGCATCAGACCTATACAGTTATGCTTCCTCAGGCAATGGAACGGGGACTATGCAAGCTTTTCTCCTCTCATATCTCTTTTTTTCAATAATGGTTGTCTCTGGTTCACCTATTCCAGGGCATATGATTTACCAGAGTGTGGACTCAAGCGGAGTCGGTTCTTTTTCTAGACTTTCTGCAGCTGGGAGCGAGTTTCTCTGCTCTTCTGTTCTGGTCTTTTTATTTGAAGTGGGGACTCCATCTGGGAGTTTTCTCCACCCTGCTTTTTTAAATGGGGTCGGCTGGATTTCAATCTCGTGACGTCTCGTCAGGCTGCATGGCTTTTGGGTCCAGGTTTAGGGCGCCGAGACAACTGCCTGGACAGTTCTGTTTTTTTTTTTTTTTTTTTAGCCTAGATACTCTATTCCCCCGTTTGCGCTTCTTTGCTGGGCTAGTCGAATACGGGAAGGCTTCTGTGATCCTCCTCGTTTCCAAGTGCCTTCGCAGGATTTGGTATTCTGTTCTGGTGAGCATGTCATCTCTGCCACCTTGGGCATTCTGTTGCAGACAGACCTCTTATTCAGGGTTCCTTTTTCCACCCAAGTCTAGTTTTTTTCTAAAGCTGATTACTTGGAGATTGGACGCTTGATCCTATACTAGCGTTTTTTCTATGGTTCGGTCTTACAATGCCTTAATTCAGGCAGGTAAGCCTGTATATAGGAAGATTTTCCATGACGATAGGGCATAACTGTCTTTATTGGTGTGAACCCAAGAGTTACTCATGGAGTAGTGCTAGGTTTCCAAGGATTCTGTTTTTTCTCCAAGAAGGCTCGGAGCTGGGGGTTTTCTGCGGCTTCCCTAACAGGGTCAGGTCTCTCCTTCATCTACTTTGTTACATCGGCATCTGGCGGATGTCCCGGATGTACTATCTTTTTGTCAGGCTCTGATTAGAGTCAGGACTGTGTTTTAGCCAATTGCTCCTCCTTGGAGTTTTCATTTGGTTCTTAGAGTTCTTCAAAATGGTTCCATTTGAACCGATGCTTTCCGTGGATAGTAAGTTCTTATCTTAAAAAGTTTTTAATTCTTCTGATTCCAAGTGTATCTGATTTTTCGGTATTACACTCTGATTCCCCTTATCTTATTGTCCATATGGATAAGGTGGTGTTACGTACTACCCCTGTTTTTTTCACTCAGGTTGTTTCAAACAAGAATATTAGTCAGGAGATTGTTGTTCCGTCCTTGTGTTCTAATTCTTCTTATAAGACGGAATGTCTGTTACTTAATTTAGACATAGTCCATGCTTGACAGTTTACTTACAAGCGTCTACGGATTTACGTCTATCTTCTTCTTTGTTTTTTTTACAAATTTGATACTTTTGTCTCGGCTGAGGCTGTTTTCGGGAGACAGGTTCTTCAAGCAGTGGTGCCTTCCTTTTAGGTTCCCTATCTTGTCCCTCCCTTATCATCCGTGTACTATAGCTTTGGTATTGTATCCCACAAGTAAGGATGAAATCCGTGGACTTATCGTATCTTGTAAAAGGAAATTTATGCTTACCTGATAAATTTGTTTCTTTTACTATACGATGAGTCCACGGCCCATCCTTTTTTTATGAGACAGGTCTTTCTTTTTGTTACACTTCAGTCACCTTGGCTTTTCCTTTCTCTTCCTAACTTCGGTCGAATGACTGGAGTGGGAGGGAAGGGAGGAGCTATATATACAGCTCTGCTGTGGTGCTCTTTGCCTCCTCCTGCTGACCAGGAGGCGTAATCCCATAAGGATGAAATCCGTGGACTCGTCCTATCGTAAAAGAAATAAATATATCAGGTAAGCATAAATTTCCTTTTCTCAAGAAAACGTAAGGGACAGAAAGCTACGGCTACTTCATTCTTTTTGGCTGAAGAGTATCATACGTGACACTTTTGCCTCGGCTGAAGCCGCTTTTGGGAGAAAGGTTCTTCAAGCAGTGGTGCCTTCAGTTTAGGTTCCCTGTCTTGTCCCTCCCGTATCATCTGTGTCCTCTAGCTTGGGTATTGATTCCCAATAGTAATTAGATAATCCGTGGAATCATCGTGTCATTAGAAAGAAAACAAAATTTATGCTTACCTGTTTTTGAAAGATATGTTGTTGGTTATTATAAGAATCTGTGAAATAATCACAAAGAAAGAGGGCACCTCCTAGTGCAACACTGATATGATGATGAATATAACAGATGACATCTGAAATGGTACTCACAAAGGGAGCAGCACCCAATGTGCTCAATGGCACAGGCTGGGGATTCACAGTGACCCTGCAACAGGATGTAGGAATCTAGAATATCCAGGTAGTCAGATACGACCGGCTCAGGCTTCCATATGGTACAACATATATTTATTTAAAATAAGATTTAAAAGCAAGGGGTGTATAGCATCACCCAAATTATATAAAAACAAATGTTTTACAGATTGCAACGCGTTTCTCAGCTCAAGCTGGCTGTTTCTGAAGCACTGACTGTTAAACCTGTGGGTGAGCCTGGTGACTCCGCCCAACACCGGTGTCTGCAGTTATACTAAACTGACAATTATCTATCCATGACCTGCATATGTTATAGCAAACACTATAAATTAAAGATATTATACAAAGTGCCTCACTAATCAAACATTCTAACCTCATAATATGCCATTAGATATTTGCTGAAAAATACTAAAAATATGCCATACCAACATCAGTTTAAAATATATAATAAAGTGTCTACATACGATTGGCCCCGTAGGGATTAATGATATTATACATTCATACATACAGGTATACCCCGCTCATACAGCGGGTTAGGGACCGGAGCCCTGCTGTAAAGTGATAACCGCCTTAAAGTGAGTCAAGGCATTTTTCACTTGTTTTTCACTTGCCAGTGTGTTTGAAAGCTTAAAAACATGTTTGAAATAACATATATAGGTGTGCAATAGTGCTAAGTTTAGTTTAACACTAGCACAACACAGTACTGTATTCAGTTATGCAGACAGTAGAAAGGGATACATATACTGTATACAGGTAAAAATACTGTAATGCTTTTTCTCCAACATAGGTGTGTCCGGTCCACGGCGTCATCCTTACTTGTGGGATATTCTCTTCCCCAACAGGAAATGGCAAAGAGCCCAGCAAAGCTGGTCACATGATCCCTCCTAGGCTCCGCCTACCCCAGTCATTCTCTTTGCCGTTGTACAGGCAACATCTCCACGGAGATGGCTTAGAGTTTTTTAGTGTTTAACTGTAGTTTTTATTATTCAATCAAGAGTTTGTTATTTTGAAATAGTGCTGGTATGTACTATTTACTCAGAAACAGAAAAGAGATGAAGATTTCTGTTTGTATGAGGAAAATGATTTTAGCAACCGTCACTAAAATCCATGGCTGTTCCACACAGGACTGTTGAGAGCAATTAACTTCAGTTGGGGGAACAGTGAGCAGTCTCTTGCTGCTTGAGGTATGACACATTCTAACAAGACGATGTAATGCTGGAAGCTGTCATTTTCCCTATGGGATCCGGTAAGCCATGTTTATTAAGATCGTAAATAAGGGCTTCACAAGGGCTTTTTAAGACTGTAGACTTTTTCTGGGCTAAATCGATTCATTATTAACACATATTTAGCCTTGAGGAATCATTTATTCTGGGTATTTTGATATAATAATATCGGCAGGCACTGTTTTAGACACCTTATTCTTTAGGGGCTTTCCCAAATCATAGACAGAGCCTTATTTTCGCGCCGGTGTTGCGCACTTGTTTTTGAGAGGCATGACATGCAGTCGCATGTGAGAGGAGCTCTGATACTTAGAAAAGACTTTCTGAAGGCGTCATTTGGTATCGTATTCCCCTTTGGGGCTTGGTTGGGTCTCAGCAAAGCAGATACCAGGGACTGTAAAGGGGTTAAAGTTAAAAACGGCTCCGGTTCCGTTATTTTAAGGGTTAAAGCTTCCAAATTTGGTGTGCAATACTTTTAAGGCTTTAAGACACAGTGGTGAAAATTTGGTGAATTTTGAACAATTCCTTCATGTTTTTTCGCAATTGCAGTAATAAAGTGTGTTCAGTTTAAAATTTAAAGTGACAGTAACGGTTTTATTTTAAAACGTTTTTTGTACTTTGTTATCAAGTTTATGCCTGTTTAACATGTCTGAACTACCAGATAGACTGTGTTCTGAATGTGGGGAAGCCAGAATTCCCATTCATTTAAATAAATGTGATTTATGTGACAATGACAATGATGCCCAAGATGATTCCTCAAGTGAGGGGAGTAAGCATGGTACTGCATCATTCCCTCCTTCGTCTACACGAGTCTTGCCCACTCAGGAGGCCCCTAGTACATCTAGCGCGCCAATACTCCTTACTATGCAACAATTAACGGCTGTAATGGATAATTCTGTCAAAAACATTTTAGCCAAAATGAACACTTATCAGCGTAAGCGCGACTGCTCTGTTTTAGATACTGAAGAGCATGACGACGCTGATAATAATGGTTCTGAAGGGCCCCTAACCCAGTCTGATGGGGCCAGGGAGGTTTTGTCTGAGGGAGAAATTACTGATTCAGGGAACATTTCTCAACAAGCTGAACCTGATGTGATTACGTTTAAATTTAAGTTGGAACATCTCCGCATTCTGCTTAAGGAGGTATTATCCACTCTGGATGATTGTGACAAGTTGGTCATCCCAGAGAAACTATGTAAAATGGACAAGTTCCTAGAGGTGCCGGGGCTCCCAGAAGCTTTTCCTATACCCAAGCGGGTGGCGGACATTGTTAATAAAGAATGGGAAAGGCCCGGTATTCCTTTCGTCCCTCCCCCCATATTTAAAAAATTGTTTCCTATGGTCGACCCCAGAAAGGACTTATGGCAGACAGTCCCCAAGGTCGAGGGAGCGGTTTCCACTTTAAACAAACGCACCACTATACCCATAGAGGATAGTTGTGCTTTCAAAGATCCTATGGATAAAAAATTAGAAGGTTTACTTAAAAAGATATTTGTTCAGCAGGGTTACCTTCTACAACCAATTTCATGCATTGTCCCTGTAGCTACAGCCGCATGTTTCTGGTTCGATGAGCTGATAAAGGCGGTCGATAGTGATTCTCCTCCTTATGAGGAGATTATGGACAGAATCAATGCTCTCAAATTGGCTAATTCTTTCACCCTAGACGCCACTTTGCAATTGGCTAGGTTAGCGGCTAAGAATTCTGGGTTTGCTATTGTGGCGCGCAGAGCGCTTTGGTTGAAATCTTGGTCAGCTGATGCGTCTTCCAAGAACAAGCTACTTAACATTCCTTTCAAGGGGAAAACGCTGTTTGGCCCTGACTTGAAAGAGATTATCTCTGATATCACCGGGGGTAAGGGCCACGCCCTTCCTCAGGATCGGCCTTTCAAGGCAAAAAATAAACCTAATTTTCGTCCCTTTCGTAGAAATGGACCAGCCCAAAGTGCTAAGTCCTCTAAGCAAGAGGGTAATACTTCTCAAGCCAAGCCAGCTTGGAGACCAATGCAAGGCTGGAACAAGGGAAAGCAGGCCAAGAAACCTGCCACTGCTACCAAGACAGCATGAAATGTTGGCCCCCGATCCGGGACCGGATCTGGTGGGGGGCAGACTCTCTCTCTTCGCTCAGGCTTGGGCAAGAGATGTTCTGGATCCTTGGGCGCTAGAAATAGTCTCCCAAGGTTATCTTCTGGAATTCAAGGGGCTTCCCCCAAGGGGGAGGTTCCACAGGTCTCAGTTGTCTTCAGACCACATAAAAAGACAGGCATTCTTACATTGTGTAGAAGACCTGTTAAAAATGGGAGTGATTCATCCTGTTCCATTAAGAGAACAAGGGATGGGGTTCTACTCCAATCTGTTCATAGTTCCCAAAAAAGAGGGAACGTTCAGACCAATCTTAGATCTCAAGATCTTAAACAAGTTTCTCAAGGTTCCATCGTTCAAGATGGAAACCATTCGAACTATTCTTCCTTCCATCCAGGAAGGTCAATTCATGACCACAGTGGATTTAAAGGATGCGTATCTACATATTCCTATCCACAAGGAACATCATCGGTTCCTAAGGTTCGCATTCCTGGACAAGCATTACCAGTTCGTGGCGCTTCCTTTCGGATTAGCCACTGCTCCAAGGATTTTCACAAAGGTACTAGGGTCCCTTCTAGCTGTGCTAAGACCAAGGGGCATTGCTGTAGTACCTTACTTGGACGACATTCTGATTCAAGCGTCGTCCCTTCCTCAAGCAAAGGCTCACACGGACATTGTCCTGGCCTTTCTCAGATCTCACGGATGGAAAGTGAACGTGGAAAAGAGTTCTCTATCTCCGTCAACAAGGGTTCCCTTCTTGGGAACAATAATAGACTCCTTAGAAATGAGGATTTTTCTGACAGAGGCCAGAAAAACAAAACTTCTAGACTCTTGTCGGATACTTCATTCCGTTCCTCTTCCTTCCATAGCGCAGTGCATGGAAGTGATCGGTTTGATGGTAGCGGCAATGGACATAGTTCCTTTTGCGCGCATTCATCTAAGACCATTACAACTGTGCATGCTCAGTCAGTGGAATGGGGACTATACAGACTTGTCTCCGAAGATACAAGTAAATCAGAGGACCAGAGACTCACTCCGTTGGTGGCTGTCCCTGGACAACCTGTCACAAGGGATGACATTCCGCAGACCGGAGTGGGTCATCGTCACGACCGACGCCAGTCTGATGGGCTGGGGCGCGGTCTGGGGATCCCTGAAAGCTCAGGGTCTTTGGTCTCGGGAAGAATCTCTTCTACCGATAAATATTCTGGAACTGAGAGCGATATTCAATGCTCTCAAGGCTTGGCCTCAGCTAGCGAGGGCCAAGTTCATACGGTTTCAATCAGACAACATGACAACTGTTGCGTACATCAACCATCAGGGGGGAACAAGGAGTTCCCTAGCGATGGAAGAAGTGACCAAAATCATTCTATGGGCGGAGTCTCACTCCTGCCACCTGTCTGCTATCCACATCCCAGGAGTGGAAAATTGGGAAGCGGATTTTCTGAGTCGTCAGACATTGCATCCGGGGGAGTGGGAACTCCATCCGGAAATCTTTGCCCAAGTCACTCAGCTGTGGGGCATTCCAGACATGGATCTGATGGCCTCTCGTCAGAACTTCAAAGTTCCTTGCTACGGGTCCAGATCCAGGGATCCCAAGGCGGCTCTAGTGGATGCACTAGTAGCACCTTGGACCTTCAAACTAGCTTATGTGTTCCCGCCGTTTCCTCTCATCCCCAGGCTGGTAGCCAGGATCAATCAGGAGAGGGCGTCGGTGATCTTGATAGCTCCTGCGTGGCCACGCAGGACTTGGTATGCAGATCTGGTGAATATGTCATCGGCTCCACCTTGGAAGCTACCTTTGAGACGAGACCTTCTTGTTCAGGGTCCGTTCGAACATCCGAATCTGGTTTCACTCCAGCTGACTGCTTGGAGATTGAACGCTTGATCTTATCGAAGCGAGGGTTCTCAGATTCTGTTATCGATACTCTTGTTCAGGCCAGAAAGCCTGTAACTAGAAAGATTTACCACAAAATTTGGAAAAAATATATATGTTGGTGTGAATCTAAAGGATTCCCTTGGGACAAGGTTAAGATTCCTAAGATTCTATCCTTCCTTCAAGAAGGATTGGAAAAAGGATTATCTGCTAGTTCCCTGAAGGGACAGATTTCTGCCTTGTCTGTGTTACTTCACAAAAAGCTGGCAGCTGTGCCAGATGTTCAAGCCTTTGTTCAGGCTCTGGTTAGAATTAAGCCTGTTTACAAACCTTTGACTCCTCCTTGGAGTCTCAACTTAGTTCTTTCAGTTCTTCAGGGGGTTCCGTTTGAACCCTTACATTCCGTTGATATTAAGTTATTATCTTGGAAAGTTTTGTTTTTAGTTGCAATTTCTTCTGCTAGAAGAGTTTCAGAATTATCTGCTCTGCAGTGTTCTCCTCCTTATCTGGTGTTCCATGCAGATAAGGTGGTTTTACGTACTAAACCTGGTTTTCTTCCAAAAGTTGTTTCTAACAAAAACATTAACCAGGAGATTATCGTACCTTCTCTGTGTCCGAAACCAGTTTCAAAGAAGGAACGTTTGTTGCACAATTTGGATGTTGTTCGCGCTCTAAAATTCTATTTAGATGCTACAAAGGATTTTAGACAAACATCTTCCTTGTTTGTTGTTTATTCCGGTAAAAGGAGAGGTCAAAAAGCAACTTCTACCTCTCTCTCTTTTTGGATTAAAAGCATCATCAGATTGGCTTATGAGACTGCCGGACGGCAGCCTCCCGAAAGAATCACGGCTCATTCCACTAGGGCTGTGGCTTCCACATGGGCCTTCAAGAACGAGGCTTCTGTTGATCAGATATGTAGGGCAGCGACTTGGTCTTCACTGCACACTTTTACCAAATTTTACAAGTTTGATACTTTTGCTTCTTCTGAGGCTATTTTTGGGAGAAAGGTTTTGCAAGCCGTGGTGCCTTCCATTTAGGTGACCTGATTTGCTCCCTCCCTTCATCCGTGTCCTAAAGCTTTGGTATTGGTTCCCACAAGTAAGGATGACGCCGTGGACCGGACACACCTATGTTGGAGAAAACAGAATTTATGTTTACCTGATAAATTACTTTCTCCAACGGTGTGTCCGGTCCACGGCCCGCCCTGGTTTTTTTAATCAGGTCTGATAATTTATTTTCTTTAACTACAGTCACCACGGTACCATATGGTTTCTCCTATGCAAATATTCCTCCTTAACGTCGGTCGAATGACTGGGGTAGGCGGAGCCTAGGAGGGATCATGTGACCAGCTTTGCTGGGCTCTTTGCCATTTCCTGTTGGGGAAGAGAATATCCCACAAGTAAGGATGACGCCGTGGACCGGACACACCGTTGGAGAAAGTAATTTATCAGGTAAACATAAATTCTGTTTTTTGAATGCTTATGAAGAACTTGTGTGTACGGTAAAATTATGAACTTACCAAATTATCCGGTAAAAATACTGTAATTCTTGTGAATGCTTATGAAGAACTTGTGTGTACGGTAAAATTATGAACTTACCAAATTATCCGGTAAAAATACTGTAATTCTTATGAATGCTTATGAAGAACTTGTGTGTATGGTACTATTATGGACTTACCAAATTATCCGGTACAGTACAATACTGTACTACACAGTTTGAGCAACCCTAAAGTCTTGCCAGCGTACTCTGTAATAATTTTGAGACCACATGCAATTTATCTCCTGACTCGCGTCAATGTTAAAGTGCAGCCCTGTGCCGTGCTGAGAAACTACTTCCGGGTTTGCGGCGCTGTATTAGCGAATCGCCGTAAAGCGGGGTATACCTGTATACAAACTTTAAATACATATACTAATTGATACCATTCTACTCTCTCTACCTGGACCAATGTCTTAACGGTAATGTTTGTACATTACTATAGTTATACATGTGCATACCTAGGGATTTGTAGTGAACAAGGACTTGGGTATTTAAAACATGAAACATTTATGTATCATTGTTACCATGTATTATTTTAAACTGACTATCCCCAAATTGTTCAGACAGTATATCGCTTCATGGAAGCCAAAGAGATATCGTTACTTCAAACTTTTCTCACGAATTTAGCAAGTACCTTGGTTGCAAACTAATAAGTTTGAATGCTGATTACTGCTATGTTTGTTAATACTGTTTATCCCAAGCGTAAGTGAAAATGGTATCCGTGAGGTGTGAGTCTCTAGGAAAACGGTTGTGTGTGATTGGGTATGACATAGAAGGGCGATTGGTTGTTTCTAGTGAATGGTTATTACAAAGAAATACGTGATTAGGTGTGAAAGAGAGGGGTGTGAACTATTATATGGTAGAAAGAGCATGATTGTTTCTAGTGAGGGTGTATCCGACTGGCGGGGGGGGGGGGGTGAGAACGTCAACGTGACCTAATAGACCGTGTAAGTCAGTGGATGAAAATCAGGATCATTTTCAAATATGACCATTGTTATAAGCATCCCATTGGATATATCTATACGATATCTAAGTGACATCTATTTGTGTCAGAATGTTATGTTGAGGATAAAAAAATATGAGTGTATGTCATTTGGCCATCTAAAATGAAAAAACAAGAAACAAATAGGGAGTGTATTTTATTGGTATCGATTTGTGTAACCAATACCATATAAAATTAAACTACTGGTGTGTTATTAATAACACGTTAAGGATATGTGTGTGCTTCCTGACAACAAGAAATATATCATATGTGACCCTAGATACAAAAAGTGTGGGACCTATAACAAACCTAATATTGTATTGACTATCTATTATTCGAATTATATAAAGGGCTATATTTTACTAAGTATGGTATTACTTTAGAGTGCATGATGTAGGCTACATTCTGACTCATTATAGCCCTTATAAGATGTTAATATATAGCCTTAAAACATGTGTTGACTTAAATAAGATCATTTTAAGGATGTGATCAAATTGTATAGGTTTATATGAGCACAAATAAATGTATGAATATGTCTGAAGATTCTCATCATATACTATGGCTCCTATAACTATATATATATATATATATATATATATATATATATATATATATATATATATATATATATATATAGTCTATACTTTATGTGAATTACTCCTATATTTGAATATTAAATATGTGATTTATTAAAGATTTGCTGGAGACAATTGTGAAAAAAGTGAATATAGATTATAACTAGTCCTATATATGAGACCTATGTGTGTTCATGTACTCCTATGGTCCAATAATAGGAGATAAACCCTAGAAAAAAAGAGAAGGGGGGAGGCTATGATATAAAATGGTGATACGATCATAATGAATATTAATGTATGACCTGCAGTGATATTACTAAATTATGTGAACTAAAAAGTGAAATGTTTTGTGTTGACTATAATGACTTACTATTTAATAGGAAGCTCATAATGCACAATGGGACCTAATCATTAGGAATAATATACTAGACAGACTGAACTCATTATCCTATATGCTATATTTATAAATTTATTGATGTGCATGGATTGTTATCAAGACATTGGTCCATATAAAGATGAGGGATTACAGATTTCATTTTGATATTTAGAAAGCGGCCATATCTATATTTTCTTTTAAACCCTCTGGAAAAAGGCTCCCAACTTTGAAAATCCAATATGTCTCCCTTTGGTGGAGTCTAGTGTATCTATTGGACCCCTTCAAAGATGGGATACTCTCCAGAGGGGTTATGTGAAAACTACACACCCCTCTATGCTGACATGTGTTATGGTGTCTGGACACACTATGTTTGGTGCTATTCTTGATGATGTTCCTAAAATGCTCGCCCCACCTCTGTCTCAACTTTCTAATGGTACGTCCTAAATATTGGACCCCACATTTGCATGTTAACACATATATTACGAAGTTGTAACTGCAATCTAGTCTTCCTTGAATGGGAAAAGTATGTTTAGTTGATTGTGAAGTTACACTTAGATCCATGGGAGATGTATTGGCACATATTACACCTGTATGCTCCCTTTATTGTTTATTTCCTTGGGAGCTCCCCCACACATTGGATTTTTTGTTCATTACAATTTTACTAGGTGCTCATTTTTGTTTTAACGTAGGGACCCTTCTAAAAGTAGTTTTAGGTTTTTCATCTATTAATCCTTTGAGTATCGGATCCTATAAGGGCTATGAGTCAGAATGTAGCCTACATCATGTACTCTAAAGTAATACCATACTTAGTAAAATATAGCCCTTTATATAATTCGAATAATAGTCAATACAATATTAGGTTTTTTATAGGTCACACACTTTTTGTATCTAGTGTCACATATTAGGGGTGTCAATCGTTACCCAGATGCATCACGACGCAGCAGTGAATGATTCCTCGTCAGTGACGTCATGGGCAGGGGCTTTCCCTGACTCCCAACAAAATAACTGGCTCCTCAGGTGGTTTCAGTATGTGAGGAAATGGAACACTCTGGTCTTGTTCTGTCAGCTTCCTGTTTTACTCATCGCTCCGTTTTTATTCTTTTATTGCAAGCAGCCATGCTTGGTGTCTTATTTGACCCCCGCGGTATGTGAGGAAATGGAATACTCTGGTCTTGTACTGTCAGCTTCCTGGTTTACTCATCGCTCCGTTTTTAAACTTGACTGTTGTACCGGAGCCACAACATAAGCCTTTCCTAGCTGCCTCCTCACTTGTATGTCAGTTTGTTTATTTTTTTATTGCAAGCAGCCATCCTTGGTGTCTTACCTGACCCCCGCGGTATGTGAGGAAATGGAACACTCTGGTTTACTCATCGCTCCGTTTTTAAACTTGACTGTTGTACCGGAGCCACAACATAAGCCTTTCCTAGCTGCCTCCTCCCCTGTATGTCAGTGCGTTTATTCTTTTATTGCAAGTACTGTAAGTTTGCCCTCCCTTCACTGACTGCTGCTTTGTTTAATACTATTGGTAGAACTAGCAGTCAGTGCCTATCGCTGTTCTACGTTATCAGCAGCTAATTCAGAGGGATTATATGAATTCCTGTGACACTGGCTACCGAGAGCCTCTCTCTGACGTGCACAATATTGCACTACGTAGAACAGCGATAGGCACTGACTGCTAGTACTACCAATAGTATTAAACAAAGCAGCAGTCAGTGAATGGAGGGCAAACTTACAGTACTTGCAATAAAAAAATAAACGCACTGACATACAGGGGAGGAGGCAGCTAGGAAAGGCTTATGTTGTGGCTCCGGTACAACAGTCAAGTTTAAAAACGGAGCAATGAGTAAAACAGGAAACTGACAGTACAAGACCAGAGTGTTCCATTTCCTCACATACCGCAGGGGTCAGGTAAGACACCAAGGATGGCTGCTTTGGAGACTTAGCCACCGCTCCCGCGCCGAGTCCCAGCATATCCACGGCTCCCTCCGCTACTACTCTCCCACAGCTCAGGTGAATACTCCGCTAACCCAGTTCTCTGTCTGACACAATAGTCCTGCCCACTGCCGCTGTGTCCTTCTTAGTTCCATTCCTAAATATTCTGCTGTGTTTCGTGGTACTTTAAGGTTAAGGGTATTATATGTATACCTCTTTGTAATTCTAATACACTGTTTTTTTAGCTACCTTTGAGGTTTTATACAGTGTCTTGTTTTTCTATGGGGCAGACTGGTACTGCTATAAGTTCTCTTTTTCTACAGTGCAGTTTAGTTCACCTCTTCTCTATCTTGGGTGCTCTGTACTGTAAACCAATCGTATATGGTATTAATTGGCCCACCCTGTTATGTTATAAGGGTGCACAATAGGAAAAGGGATCTCTGATGATTTATTATATTTAATAAATTTGCGGTCTAGCTCACTCTGTTGCATATTTTAGGGGCATAATTGGTAAGGATTTTATGTAGTATCCTTTATACTATAATAGTTTATTACATTTTGTCAAGGTACGCCTTGGAGGTCTATTCTCCTGCATAGCTTTGCAGTGTTTATTATACCAACATCAAGTGTATGTAGGCTCAGTGTACCAGATGCACCCTTTGCCCTTTTATTACCAACTGACCCCTAGTCCAGCGTGCCAGACCCAATATGCTTATCCAATTTGTTAACACTTGGTGCCAGCTCCCCTTATCCCAGGGCACCGTTGTAAGCTGCATATATATATATATATATATATATATATATATATATAAGAACAAGTTCATGAAAATCATGGGCAGTAATCGTGATACATCGCGGGATTGAATCATAGACAGGATAATCGTAATCGAATCGTGAGACCATTGAAGATGCACACCCCTATCAAATGTGACACATATCCTTGACGTGTTATTAATAACACACCAGTAGTTTAATTTTATATGGTATTGGTTACACAAATCGATACCAATAAAATACACTCCCTATTTGTTTCTTGTTTTTTCGTTTTAGATGGCCAAATGACATACACTCATATCTTTTTATCCCCAACATAACATTCTGACACAAATAGATGTCACTTAGATATCAAATAGATATATCCAATGGGATGCTTCTAACAATGGTCATATTTGTAAATGATCCCGATTTTCATCCACTGACTTACACGGTCTATTACGTCACGTTGACGTTCACACACCCCCGCCAGTCGGATACACCCTCACTAGTAACAATCAATCATGCTCTTTCTACCGTATAATAGTTCACACCCCTCTCTTTCACACCTAATCACGTATTTCTTTGTAATAACCATTCACTAGAAACAACCAATCGCCCTTCTATGTCATACCCAATCACACACCACCGTTTTCCTAGAGACTCACACCTCACGGACACCATTTTCACTTACGCTTGGGATAAACAGTATTAACAAACATAGCAGTAATCAGCATTCAAACTTATTAGTTTGCAACCAAGGTACTTGCTAAATTCGTGAGTTTGCAGTAACGATATCTCTTCGGCTTCCATGAAGCGATATACTGTCTGAACAATTTGGGGATAGTCAGTTTAAAATAATACATGGTAACAATGATACATAAATGTTTCATGTTTTAAATACCCAAGTCCTTGTTCACTACAAATCCCTAGGTATGCACATGTATAACTATAGTAATGTACAAACATTACCGTTAAGACATTGGTCCAGGTAGAGAGAGTAGAATGGTATCAATTAGTATATGTATTTAAAGTTTGTATATGTATGAATGTATAATATCATTAATCCCTACGGGGCCAATCGTATGTAGACACTTTATTATATATTTTAAACTGATGTTGGTATGGCATATTTTTAGTATTTTTCAGCAAATATCTAATGGCATATTATGAGGTTAGAATGTTTGATTAGTGAGGCACTTTGTATAATATCTTTAATTTATAGTGTTTGCTATAACATATGCAGGTCATGGATAGATAATTGTCAGTTTAGTATAACTGCAGACACCGGTGTTGGGCGGAGTCACCAGGCTCACCCACAGGTTTTACAGTCAGTGCTTCAGAAACAGCCAGCTTGAGCTGAGAAACGCGTTGCAATCTGTAAAATTTGTTTTTATATCATTTGGGTGATGCTATACACCCCTTGCTTTTAAATCTTATTTTAAATAAATATATGTTGTACCATATGGAAGCCTGAGCCGGTCGTATCTGACTACCTGGATATTCTAGATTCCTACATCCTGTTGCAGGGTCACTGTGAATCCCCAGCCTGCGCCATTGAGCACATTGGGTGCTGCTCCCTTTGTGAGTACCATTTCAGATGTCATCTGTTATATTCATCATCATATCAGTGTTGCACTAGGAGGTGCCCTCTTTCCTTGTGATTATTTCACAGATTCTTGTTCTTGGTCGACTATCTACAAGAGGAGCTTGCTCTCATCCACTGGTCCATCTCTGATTGAGTTCATTTTGGATCACCGTTTACAGACGTTTCACAACTACTGATGGACACATCAGGACAATCTTGCTCACCTGAACTTGGGTTATAGTCTAGATCCATCCCACAACTGGTGCCTATTAATGTTCATCGGCCCTTGATGTGTATTTACCTGTATGGTTATTTATCATGTGATTTTTGTCTTATGTAGTACATCACTATAATAAGTTTATAACTATACCTTACTTATAGTTTGGTCCTTATTAGATAGATTCACACATTCCCTTATGTATAGCGCCCCCTAAGGTTGGACACCTCAGTGTCACAACAGTTGAATACATTCTGTTGGTTATTATAAACTTCAGACACCTCTGCACCTTGTTACTTCCTTTCTCTCCTTTATTTCGATCGAATGACTGGGGTGGGAGGAGCTATTTAACAGCTTTGCTGTGGTTCTCTGCCGCCTCCTGCAGGGCAGGAGAGGTATTCCCAATAGTAATTAAGATAATCCGTGGACTCATTTATCAGGTAAGCATACATTTTCTTTTTCCTTTCAGCATGGCAGTGGAGCTTCCTCTGGTGCTGTATGACTGTCACTTTGATGATGTGCAGTGGGTGACCGAGAAGGAAGCACATGGTGTCACCGTGTCACACATGCAACGCCTCTGGTCACAGGAAGCCATAAAAACCCATATCCTGTACATGTCGCTATCTCTTCTCGACTCTGTTCCTGTCACAAATGAAACAGGTATTGTCCTTATGTGTGGCACACTTGTACAATGCTTACCTAGTATATGTGCATGTGCTGCGCTCACATCTGTCCGCTCGCTCTCTGCGCTCATGCTGCCTGTCTAGTGCATGTGCTGCGCTCACATCTGTACTCTCGCTCTCTGCGCTCATGCTGCCTGCCTAGTGCACGTGCTGCGCTCACATCTGTACGCTCGCTCTCTGCGCTCATGCTGCCTGCCTAGTGCACGTGCTGCGCTCACATCTGTACGCTCGCTCTCTGCGCTCACATCTGTCCGCTCGCGCTCTGCGCTCACATCTGTCCGCTCGCGCTCTGCGCTCACATCTGTCCGCTCGCGCTCTGCGCTCACATCTGTCCGCTCGCTCTCTGCGCTCACATCTGTCCGCTCGCTCTCTGCGCTCACATCTGTCCGCTCGCTCTCTGCGCTCACATCTGTCCGCTCGCTCTCTGCGCTCATGCTGCCTGTCTAGTGCAAGTGCTGCAGTCACATCTGTCCGCTCGCTCTCTGCGCTCATGCTGCCTGTCTAGTGCACGTGCTGCAGTCACATCTGTACGCTCGCTCTCTGCGCTCATGCTGCCTGTCTAGTGCACGTGCTGCGGTCACATCTGTACGCTCGCTCTCTGCGCTCATGCTGCCTGTCTAGTGCACGTGCTGCGGTCACATCTCTGCGCTCATGCTGCCTTTCTAGTGCACGTGCTGTGGTCATATCTGTACTAAAGTGAAAGAGAGAATAATATGGGATCTAAAAGAAACCATAGAATTCAGATAACACAGGCGCTATAAAGCTTAAAATAGAGATACTAAAAAATAATAAATTATATATATATAGAACGCCAAATATGTGTAGCGTGTGGATATATATTTGGTGCAGACACAATATAACCAAAATAGTGAATAACAACATAGATTAATGTGCAAATTACTGCATATATTTAATAATAAAAAATGAACAGTAAAAACAGGATAAAATTTGTGAAATGCGCTGATCAGACGCAAGGGTTTGTGTAGTAAACAGATGGCAACAATTCCTTAAAAGCAACAATGAATGGAAATGGACGATCTCCTGATATAACAAGTCATTCGGTGAGACGGTCTTTGCTTGAGCCCAGATTGAAGAAGTTTTCAATTTTCAGTTTAGGCTGGAACAAGACGAGAGACCGATAAAACGGCAACAGAGGCACCAAAGTAAGGTTAACACTTATACTTACACCGGGAATCGGTGATGCGGTCCTGTGGACTCCTCTCAGTGGCTTTAATCTCCGAACAGCGGGAACAGTAGTTTGAGCCGACCATACGAGTGTGGTAATGGAGTGAAGCAGGAATGTTTGCAAACACCTTTGCACACAGGTAGCTGGAAGCTGTACCTATAGAGGCCAAAGAGGGACAAAAAACAAACAGAGCAACGAGTTTCAACCCGCCAAAGGGTCTTCAGGTTTGCCCCAAGTTATGCCAATTTGTTTATGGGCTATTGGGAACATCATTTTTTACAAAAATACCCACTTGGGGCAAGCCTGGTGTCCTTCAAAAGACACATTGACAATATTTTAATCATTTGGCAGGGCAGCTGTTTATCTTTTGATAAATTTGTGGAAGATATGAATTCTAATGAGATTAATCTTAAATTTACCTGTACCAGCGATAGAACCACCATTAACTTTTTGGATTTGGAAATCTTTGTTAAAGATAATAAACTAAATGCAAGGACTTTTTTCAAAAAAGTTGATGCCAATAGTTATATACACTATACAAGTTGCCATCATAGAAAATGGCTAGACAATATTCCTAAAGGTCAATTTTTGCGAATTCGTAAGAACTGTACAGACATCACAGACTTTGACAATCAGTCAAAACTAGTTAAACAAAAATTTCTTGATAGAGGGTATTGGGAAAGTGATATTGACAGAACACTTAATGAAGTTAGAGTAGTAGACAGGAATTCTCTGCTAACCCTAAAGTGTAAAAAGATTACAAATATATCCCACAAGGATAGAGATGATAGAGAGCGGGCATTTCATTCCATTTATCACAAACTATAGCCAGAATAAAAACGTGTTAGAGAGAATCCTCAATAAACATTGGAGACTGCTAAAAAATGATGAAATATTAGGCCCTGTCCTTCCGTCTAGACCACAAGTGGTGGATAAATAAACTAAAAATTTAAAAACCATCTTGGCCCCTACATATAAAGAAAAGAAATCTCTGAATAATCTCAACCAACTAGATATAAAGGGTAATAGTATAGTAGGTTTTTATCCTTGCCCAACTTGTAAGTCCTGTGAACATTCAAGTAAATGTAAAGAATTCAAATCAAATGTAACAGGAAAAAGTGTAAGATAAAAGATCTTATTAGATGCTCAGATAGTAATATCATTTATATTATTCAATGCAAATGTGGTTTACAGTATATCGGAGAGACCTCTAGACCACTGCGGACCCGTATTAGGGAACATATGTGGTCACTCATAAAAGAAATAAAGACCTTCCCATTGCAAAACATTTTGGTGCCTGCAATAATGGAAATTTGGACCATTTTTTCTTTATAGGAATAGAAAAAGTAAAAAGGAAATGGAGAGGAGGTAATATACATAATGATCTTTTAAAAAGAGAAAGCAAGTTGATTTTTGATTTAAAGACCCTACAACCTCATGGTCTCAATGTCGATTTTGACATTGGATGTTTCCTAAAAGATTAATCTTTCCAGATAAGATGTAGTCAATGTGTATTCATGTATTTATATCTACTAGAGTTTATTTGTATTTATAGATTATGTGCTTTCTGGTGGTCATCAATTGTCTTTTGGGAATTATGTTATATGTACTTTTTTATTAATTTTCATCATCTATCATTTTTTAACCTTTTTATATAACTTTTTTATATATATTTGTATTCGTTTCATGAAATTTGAGAGGCGTATTTTCAATACATACAGCTTTCAAATAAACAAATACATTTTTATTTATCTTCGGCATATAATATATTTTTACAGCATTTTTATGTATATATTTGGCAGATATATGTCTTTTGGTGCAGGTGGAATATGGCTGAAATTATGTGTACTAATAGATCTGTATATATTTAATTAAATTTCTTATGTCATCATAGCTTAGAGTGCATGAAAATGACATGTCGAATTGTATGCATATAAAAAATGTTGGCAATTGGAAGTGGCGTTTCCTATTTGAAATTTTGTCCGATAACGGCTATTTTCGCCATTGATTGTACACGCCTATTAGCAATTTTTAACCAATAGCATTACTATATCGGCTACATATATTACAACTTGAATCAGTTTTGTGAGCTTGAAAAAGACCCTTTGGCGGGTTGAAACGCGTTGCTCTGTTTTTTTGTCCCTCTTTGGCCTCCATAGGTACAGCTTCCAGCTACCTGTGTGCAAAGGTGTTTGCAAACATTCCTGCTTCACTCCATTACCACACTCGTATGGTCGGCTCAAACTACTGTTCCCGCTGTTCGGAGATTAAAGCCACTGAGAGGAGTCCACAGGACTGCATCACCGATTCCCGGTGTAAGTATAAGTGTTAACCTTACTTTGGTGCCTCTGTTGCCGTTTTATCGGTCTCTCGTCTTGTTCCAGCCTAAACTGAAAATTGAAAACTTCTTCAATCTGGGCTCAAGCAAAGACCGTCTCACCGAATGACTTGTTATATCAGGAGATCGTCCATTTCCATTCATTGTTTTTAAATTTCTAATTGTTGCACATTGTATTGTTGCTTTTAAGGAATTGTTGCCATCTGTTTACTACACAAACCCTTGCGTCTGATCAGCGCATTTGACAAATTGTATCCTGTATTTTACTATTTTACTGTTCATTTTTTATTATTAAATATATGCAGTAATTTGCACATTAATCTATGTTATTCACTATTTTGGTTATATTGTGTCTGCACCAAATATATATCCACACGCTACACATATTTGGCGTTCTATATATATAATTTATTATTTTTTAGTATCTATTTTTTTTTTTTTTATTTTTTTTTTTATGGTTGCATTTTATACAGTAAGATGAATAAAAACCTTTTAAAAATTATACTAAACTTTTTTTTTTTTTATTTAAATGCTTTATTGAAAAATAAATAATCAGTACAAACAAAGATATGAAAGTTGGATATACATACGTCAGTCTTACAGGATTCCATGCATGTAAAGGAACAACAGATGGATTATTACTGACGAGAGGAGAATAAATGAAAAGAAAAAACAAAAAGAACAAAACTTCTCCATTAATAGGATACCCTTTATGGGTCAACAGCTATTGTGCGCTACTGTTGGTTGATTCTAATTTGGCACAAAAGAAGAGGTGTTTACATAACTGTATAGCTGTGTGAAGTATGGTCTGTTTGTGTGGCTCCTGCAGGTAAAGAAGGGAGGACTTTCTGGGCCATGAAGGTAGGTGTTGGGTCGGTTAGAGGTGGGGGAGTTGATGTCACATACAGATAGTGGAATGTAGTGGTAGGTACTGGAACGTGGGGATGAGGAGTTGTTGGATTCCCTATATTATATGTTGGAGTTGTGTTTGGTTGAGGTATTCCTCCCATAGGAAGCAAATGGAATGGTAGTCATCTGTCCGTTTGATATGTTTATAGTGGTGTTTCTCTAGTTTGAGTGACTGAGAGGTCGCTTCTTTCCAAGCTGAGGTTGATGGGAGGCTTTGGTTCTTCCAATTTTTTGGTATCAGTCGTTTTGCCGAATTTGTCATTATGGTTAGTAGTGCCAGTCTTAGTTTGCATTTTATTTTGGGGAACTTATTAAAGAGGAAGAACCAAATGTTGAGTTCAAGCTTGATTGACAGGCAGATTTCAAATTCTGTTTTGATTGCTTTCCAATATGTCTGGGCGATAGGGCATGTCCACCAAATATGTGTTGGTGTACCTGTGTCGTTGCAGCCTCTCCAACAATTTGGTGATAGTTCAGGGAGAATGGCGTGTAGGCGGTATGGGGTATAATACCATCTATACAAAAGTTTGACATTCATCTCCATTATGTAAATGGAGGATGAAGATTTCGTCATGTTGAAGATAATCTTCAGCCAGTCTTTGTGGGTTTGGGTGGCGCCAATCTCTTTTTCCCATTTTTGTATATAGGAGGGGAGGGAGGGGCGGTATGTTTGCATGAGTAATTGATGTGTGAATGAGAGGAAGCCTCTGTTCAGTGTTTCATTAATGCAGCTGCTTTCGAAGCTGGTTAAAGGGTGTGTGAGTTGAGCTCTCTTAGAGTGTTTGGTGATGAAGTCAGAGTTGCCGGTGTTGGAACCAAGTTAACTGTGTAATCCCTAGGGTTGACGTGATTTCAGATGGGGACATGAGTTTCCCATTTATAAGTAGTGTGTGGCAGGGGAGGTTCCTGGGTATATGTGGGGTTTGAATCGCGTGTGGGAGAGGCTTAATTGGGAAGTCAGGGTTATTGCCTAGGGGAGTTAGCGGGGATGGTATAGTTGATATGTGGTTGTAACGTTTGATATGCAAGTCCCACATCTTAAAAGTCTCTTTGGTTATGGTTGGAAGGTACGTTGGTAGATTCCTCTTATTGGGTGATAGCCAGCATTTGCTACCCAGATGTGAGGTGGTGGAAAGTGACTGCTCGAGGAGTACCCATTCCTTGTGAGTCTCATGCCTGTTCCAATGGATGATGCGAGAATAAAAGGAGGCTAACCTGTACTGCATTAAATTCGGGATCCCTAGACCTCCAAGTTCCTTGGGGCGGTATAATGTGGCGGTGGCTATCCGGGGTCTCTTATGTTGCCAGATATAGAGGATCATGGATTTTTGGAGTTTGTTGATTAGGGAATTAGGGGTAGGTATTGGTAAGGTTTGGAGGAGATAAAGGAGTTTGGGGAGAAGTGTCATTTTCACTGAATTAATCCTGCCCAGCCAAGAGATTGGCTTGTTGCTCCAGGATCTAAGCAGAGCATTTGTTGTGTTGAAAATAGCTGTGAAGTTTAGGTCAAGTATGACCTGTATATATGGGGATATGTGGACTCCTAGGTATTTGATAGATTGATGCTGGAGACGGAAGTGGGCTAGTGATTGAATTACTTTAAGGTCGGCGTCGTGTGCAGCCCAACAGGCAATAATTCTGATTTGGTGATATTGATCTTGAAGTTAGAGAAGGTACCGTAAGTATAGAGGGTTTGCAGGAGGGATGGAAGTGACAGGTTGGGCTGTGTGATGGTGAGAAATAGATTGTCTGCATACAGAGTGGCTTTGTATTCTTGTTGAGCTATTTTGAATCCATGTATGGCCTCATTGTGTCTAATATGAGAGGCGAGGATTTCCATAGCAAGGGCGAATAGGATGGGGGAGAGGGGGCATCCTTGCCGTGTTCCGTTTGTTATGTCAAAGGGTTGGGATAGTGTGTCATTTATTTAAATTTTTGCTTGGGGGCGGTTGTAAAGAGAGAATATTTTTAGTATCTCTATTTTAAGCTTTATAGCACCTGTGTTATCTGAATTCTATGGTTTCTTTTAGATCCCATATTATTCTCTCTTTCACTTTAGTATTTATTTAGAGGTTGAGAGTCTCCTCTTGTTTTTCACAGGCTTAATAGGGTTTCATTGCGCAGTTAACCCATTTTTCTCTTTTTCACAGAGGTCACATCTGTACGCCCGCTCTCTGCAGTCATGCTGCCTGTCTAGTGCACGTGCTGCGGTCACATCTGTACGCCCGCTTTCTGCGCTCACATCTGTACGCCCGCTTTCTGCAGTCATGCTGCCTGGCTAATGCACTTGCTGCGGTCACATCTGTACTCTCGCTCTCTGCGGTCATGCTGCCTATCTAGTGCACGTGCTACGCTCACATCTGTACGCTCGCTCTCTGCGCTCACATCGGTACACTCGCTCTCTGTGGTCATGATGCCTGTTTAGTGCACGTGCTGCGCTCACATCTGTACGCCCGCGTGCTGCGCTCACATCTGTACGCCCGCGTGCTGCGCTCACATCTGTACGCCCGCGTGCTGCGCTCACATCTGTACGCCCGCGTGCTGCGCTCACATCTGTGTACGCCCGCTCTCTGCAGTCATGCTGCTTGTCTAGTGCACGTGCTGCGGTCACATCTGTACACTCGTTCTCTGTGCTTACATCTGTACGCTCGCTCACATCGGTACTCTCGGTTTCTGAGGTCATGCTGCCTGTCTAGTGCACGTGCTGCGCTCACATCTGTAGGCTCGCTCTCTGCGGTCATGCTGCCTGTCTAGTGCACGTGCTGCGCTCACATCTGTAGGCTCGCTCTCTGCGCTCACATCTGTAGGCCCGCTCTCTGCGCTCACATCTGTAGGCCCGCTCTCTGCGCTCACATCTGTAGGCCCGCTCTCTGCGGTCATGCTGCCTGTCTAGTGCACGTGCTGCGCTCACATCTGTAGGCTCGCTCTCTGCGCTCACATCTGTAGGCTCGCTCTCTGCGGTCATGCTGCCTGTCTAGTGCACGTGCTGCGCTCACATCTGTAGGCCCGCTCTCTGCGCTCACATCTGTAGGCCCGCTCTCTGCGCTCACATCTGTAGGCCCGCTCTCTGCAGTCATGCTGCCTGGCTAGTGCACTTGCTGCGGTCACATCTGTACTCTCACTCTCTGCGGTCATGCTGCCTGTCTAGTGCACGTGCTACGCTCACATCTGTACGCTCGCTCTCTGCAGTCATGATGCCTGTCTAGTGCACATGCTGCGGTCACATCTGTAGGCTCTCTCTGCGCTCACATCTGTAGGCTCTCTCTGCGCTCACATCTGTACGCCCGCTCTCTGCTGCCTGTCTAGTGCACGTGCTGTGGTCACATCTGTACGCCCGCTCTCTGCACTCATGCTGCCTGTCTAGTGCACGTGCTGCGGTCGCATCTGTACGCCCGCTCTCTGCGCTCACATCTGTACGCCCGCTTTCTGCAGTCATGCTGCCTGGCTAGTGCACTTGCTGCGGTCACATCTGTACTCTCGCTCTCTGCGGTCATGCTGCCTGTCTAGTGCACATGCTACGCTCACATCTGTACGCTCGCTCACATTGGTACACTCGCACTAAACAGGCATCATGACCACAGAGAGCGAGTGTACCAATGCGGTCACATCTGTAGGCTCGCTCTCAGCTGTAGGCTCGCTCTCTGCGCTCTCAGCTGTAGGCTCGCTCTCTGCGCTCTCAGCTGTAGGCTCGCTCTCTGCGCTCTCAGCTGTAGGCTCGCTCTCTGCGCTCTCAGCTGTAGGCTCGCTCTCAGCTGTAGGCTCGCTCTCTGCGCTCTCAGCTGTAGGCTCGCTCTCTGCGCTCTCGGCTGTAGGCTCGCTCTCGGCTGTAGGCTCGCTCTCTGCGCTCTCTGCGGTCACATCTGTACTCTCGCTCTCTGCGGTCATGCTGCCTGTCTAGTGCACATGCTACGCTCACATCTGTACGCTCGCTCACATTGGTACACTCGCACTAAACAGGCATCATGACCACAGAGAGCGAGTGTACCAATGTGAGCGCAGAGAGCGAGCCTACAGATGTGACCGCAGCACTTGCTCTCTGTGGTCATGATGCCTGTTTAGTGCAAGTGCTGCGGTCACATCTGTAGGCTCGCTCTCAGCTGTAGGCTCGCTCTCTGCGCTCTCAGCTGTAGGCTCGCTCTCAGCTGTAGGCTCGCTCTCTGCGCTCTCAGCTGTAGGCTCGCTCTCTGCGCTCTCGGCTGTAGGCTCGCTCTCGGCTGTAGGCTCGCTCTCGGCTGTAGGCTCGCTCTCTGCGCTCTCTGCGGTCACATCTGTACTCTCGCTCTCTGCGGTCATGCTGCCTGTCTAGTGCACATGCTACGCTCACATCTGTACGCTCGCTCACATTGGTACACTCGCACTAAACAGGCATCATGACCACAGAGAGCGAGTGTACCAATGTGAGCGCAGAGAGCGAGCCTACAGATGTGACCGCAGCACTTGCTCTCTGTGGTCATGATGCCTGTTTAGTGCACGTGCTGCGCTCACATCTGTAGGCTCGCTCTCAGCTGTAGGCTCGCTCTCTGCGCTCTCAGCTGTAGGCTCGCTCTCTGCGCTCTCAGCTGTAGGCTCGCTCTCTGCGCTCTCAGCTGTAGGCTAGCTCTCTGCGCTCTCAGCTGTAGGCTCGCTCTCTGCGCTCTCAGCTGTAGGCTCGCTCTCTGCGCTCTCAGCTGTAGGCTCGCTCTCTGCGCTCTCAGCTGTAGGCTCGCTCTCAGCTGTAGGCTCGCTCTCAGCTGTAGGCTCGCTCTCAGCTGTAGGCTCGCTCTCAGCTGTAGGCTCGCTCTCTGCGCTCTCGGCTGTAGGCTCGCTCTCTGCGCTCTCGGCTGTAGGCTCGCTCTCTGCGCTCTCGGCTGTAGGCTCGCTCTCTGCGCTCTCGGCTGTAGGCTCGCTCTCTGCGCTCTCGGCTGTAGGCTCGCTCTCTGCGCTCTCGGCTGTAGGCTCGCTCTCGGCTGTAGGCTCGCTCTCGGCTGTAGGCTCGCTCTCGGCTGTAGGCTCGCTCTCTGCGCTCTCGGCTGTAGGCTCGCTCTCGGCTGTAGGCTCGCTCTCGGCTGTAGGCTCGCTCTCTGCGCTCTCGGCTGTAGGCTCGCTCTCTGCGCTCTCGGCTGTAGGCTCGCTCTCTGCGCTCTCGGCTGTAGGCTCGCTCTCTGCGCTCTCGGCTGTAGGCTCGCTCTCTGCGCTCTCGGCTGTAGGCTCGCTCTCTGCGCTCTCGGCTGTAGGCTCGCTCTCTGCGCTCTCGGCTGTAGGCTCGCTCTCTGCGCTCTCGGCTGTAGGCTCGCTCTCAGCTGTAGGCTCGCTCTCAGCTGTAGGCTCGCTCTCAGCTGTAGGCTCGCTCTCAGCTGTAGGCTCGCTCTCAGCTGTAGGCTCGCTCTCTGCGCTCTCAGCTGTAGGCTCGCTCTCTGCGCTCTCAGCTGTAGGCTCGCTCTCTGCGCTCTCAGCTGTAGGCTCGCTCTCTGCGCTCTCAGCTGTAGGCTCGCTCTCAGCTGTAGGCTCGCTCTCAGCTGTAGGCTCGCTCTCAGCTGTAGGCTCGCTCTCAGCTGTAGGCTCGCTCTCAGCTGTAGGCTCGCTCTCAGCTGTAGGCTCGCTCTCAGCTGTAGGCTCGCTCTCAGCTGTAGGCTCGCTCTCTGCGCTCTCCGCTGTAGGCTCGCTCTCTGCGCTCTCAGCTGTAGGCTCGCTCTCTGCGCTCTCAGCTGTAGGCGCGCTCTCAGCTGTAGGCGCGCTCTCAGCTGTAGGCTCGCTCTCAGCTGTAGGCTCGCTCTCTGCGCTCTCAGCTGTAGGCGCGCTCTCTGTTGTAGGCTCGCTCTCTGCGCTCTCTGCTGTAGGCTCGCTCTCTGCTGTAGGCTCGCTCTCTGCGCTCTCTGCTGTAGGCTCGCTCTCTGCGCTCTCTGCTGTAGGCTCGCTCTCTGCTGTAGGCTCGCTCGCTCTCTGCGCTCTCTGCTGTAGGCTCGCTCTCTGCTGTAGGCTCGCTCTCTGCGCTCTCTGCTGTAGGCTCGCTCTCTGCTGTAGGCTCGCTCTCTGCGCTCTCTGCTGTAGGCTCGCTCTCTGCGCTCTCTGCTGTAGGCTCGCTCTCTGCGCTCTGCTGTAGGCTCGCTCTCTGCGCTCTGCTGTAGGCTCGCTCTCTGCGCTCTGCTGTAGGCTCGCTCTCTGCGCTCTGCTGTAGGCTCGCGCTCTGCGCTCTGCTGTAGGCTCGCTCTCTGCGCTCTGCTGTAGGCTCGCTCTCTGCGCTCTGCTGTAGGCTCGCTCTCTGCGCTCTGCTGTAGGCTCGCTCTCTGCGCTCTGCTGTAGGCTCGCTCTCTGCGCTCTGCTGTAGGCTCGCTCTCTGCGCTCTGCTGTAGGCTCGCTCTCTGCGCTCTGCTGTAGGCTCGCTCTCTGCGCTCTGCTGTAGGCTCGCTCTCTGCGCTCTGCTGTAGGCTCGCTCTCTGCGCTCTGCTGTAGGCTCGCTCTCTGCGCTCTGCTGTAGGCTCGCTCTCTGCGCTCTGCTGTAGGCTCGCTCTCTGCGCTCTGCTGTAGGCTCGCTCTCTGCTGTAGGCTCGCTCTCTGCGCTCTGCTGTAGGCTCGCTCTCTGCTGTAGGCTCGCTCTCTGCTGTAGGCTCGCTCTCTGCTGTAGGCTCGCTCTCTGCGCTCTCTGCTGTAGGCTCGCTCTCTGCTGTAGGCTCGCTCTCTGCTGTAGGCTCGCTCTCTGCGCTCTCTGCTGTAGGCTCGCTCTCTGCGCTCTCTGCTGTAGGCTCGCTCTCTGCGCTCTCTGCTGTAGGCTCGCTCTCTGCTGTAGGCTCGCTCTCTGCTGTAGGCTCGCTCTCTGCTGTAGGCTCGCTCTCTGCTGTAGGCTCGCTCTCTGCTGTAGGCTCGCTCTCTGCTGTAGGCTCGCTCTCTGCTGTAGGCTCGCTCTCTGCGCTCTCTGCTGTAGGCTCGCTCTCTGCTGTAGGCTCGCTCTCTGCGGTAGGCTCGCTCTCTGCGCTCTCTGCTGTAGGCTCGCTCTCTGCGCTCTCTGCTGTAGGCTCGCTCTCTGCGCTCTCTGCTGTAGGCTCGCTCTCTGCGCTCTCTGCTGTAGGCTCGCTCTCTGCGCTCTCTGCTGTAGGCTCGCTCTCTGCGCTCTCTGCTGTAGGCTCGCTCTCTGCGCTCTCTGCTGTAGGCTCGCTCTCTGCGCTCTCTGCTGTAGGCTCGCTCTCTGCGCTCTCTGCTGTAGGCTCGCTCTCTGCGCTCTCTGCTGTAGGCTCGCTCTCTGCGCTAGGCTCGCTCTCTGCGCTCTCTGCGCTCTCTGCTGTAGGCTCGCTCTCTGCGCTCTCTGCTGTAGGCTCGCTCTCTGCGCTCTCTGCTGTAGGCTCGCTCTCTGCGCTCTCTGCTGTAGGCTCGCTCTCTGCGCTCTCTGCTGTAGGCTCGCTCTCTGCGCTCTCTGCTGTAGGCTCGCTCTCTGCGCTCTCTGCTGTAGGCTCGCTCTCTGCGCTCTCTGCTGTAGGCTCGCTCTCTGCGCTCTCTGCTGTAGGCTCGCTCTCTGCTGTAGGCTCGCTCTCTGCTGTAGGCTCGCTCTCTGCTGTAGGCTCGCTCTCTGCTGTAGGCTCGCTCTCTGCTGTAGGCTCGCTCTCTGCTGTAGGCTCGCTCTCTGCTGTAGGCTCGCTCTCTGCGCTCTCTGCTGTAGGCTCGCTCTCTGCTGTAGGCTCGCTCTCTGCTGTAGGCTCGCTCTCTGCTGTAGGCTCGCTCTCTGCTGTAGGCTCGCTCTCTGCGCTCTCTGCTGTAGGCTCGCTCTCTTCTGTAGGCTCGCTCTCTGCGCTCTCGGCTGTAGGCTCGCTCTCTTCTGTAGGCTCGCTCTCTGCGCTCTCGGCTGTAGGCTCGCTCTCTGCTGTAGGCTCGCTCTCTGCGCTCTCGGCTGTAGGCTCGCTCTCTGCGCTCTCGGCTGTAGGCTCGCTCTCTGCGCTCTCGGCTGTAGGCTCGCTCTCTGCGCTCTCGGCTGTAGGCTCGCTCTCTGCGCTCTCGGCTGTAGGCTCGCTCTCGGCTGTAGGCTCGCTCTCGGCTGTAGGCTCGCTCTCGGCTGTAGGCTCGCTCTCGGCTGTAGGCTCGCTCTCTGCGCTCTCTGCTGTAGGCTCGCTCTCTGCGCTCTCTGCTGTAGGCTCGCTCTCTGCGCTCTCTGCTGTAGGCTCGCTCTCTGCGCTCTCTGCTGTAGGCTCGCTCTCTGCGCTCTCTGCTGTAGGCTCGCTCTCTGCGCTCTCAGCTGTAGGCTCGCTCTCTGCGCTCTCTGCTGTAGGCTCGCTCTCTGCGCTCTCTGCTGTAGGCTCGCTCTCTGCGCTCTCTGCTGTAGGCTCGCTCTCTGCGCTCTCTGCTGTAGGCTCGCTCTCTGCTATAGGGCTCGGCTCTGCTGTAGGATCGGCTGTAGGCTCGCTCTCTGCTGTAGGCTCGGCTGTAGGCTCGCTCTCTGCTGTAGGGCTCGGCTGTAGGCTCGCTCTCTGCTGTAGGCTCGGCTGTAGGCTCGCTCTCTGCTGTAGGCTCGGCTGTAGGCTCGCTCTCTGCTGTAGGCTCGGCTGTAGGCTCGCTCTCTGCTGTAGGCTCGGCTGTAGGCTCGCTCTCTGCTGTAGGCTCGGCTGTAGGCTCGCTCTCGGCTGTAGGCTCGCTCTCGGCTGTAGGCTCGCTCTCTGCGCTCTCGGCTGTAGGCTCGCTCTCTGCGCTCTCGGCTGTAGGCTCGCTCTCTGCGCTCTCGGCTGTAGGCTCGCTCTCTGCGCTCTCGGCTGTAGCTCGCTCTCCTGCGCTCTCGGCTGTAGGCTCGCTCTCGGCGCTCTCGGCTGTAGGCTCGCTCTCTGCGCTCTCGGCTGTAGGCTCGCTCTCTGCGCTCTCTGCTGTAGGCTCGCTCTCTGCGCTCTCTGCTGTAGGCTCGCTCTCTGCGCTCTCTGCTGTAGGCTCGCTCTCTGCTGCTCTCTGCTGTAGGCTCGCTCTCTGCGCTCTCTGCTGTAGGCTCGCTCTCTGCGCTCTCTGCTGTAGGCTCGCTCTCTGCGCTCTCTGCTGTAGGCTCGCTCTCTGCGCTCTCTGCTGTAGTGCTCGCTCTTCTGGCGCTCTCTGCTGTAGGCCTCGCTCTCTGCCTTGCGCTTCTTCTGCTGTAGGCTCGCTCTCTGCGCTCTCTGCTGTAGGCTCGCTCTCTGCGCTCTCTGCTGTGGCTCTGCTCTCTGCGCTCTCTGCTGTAGGCTCGCTCTCTGCCTCTCTGCTGTAGCTCGCTCTCTGCGCTCTCTGCTGTAGGCCTCGCTCTCTGCGCTCTCTGCTGTAGGCTCGCTCTCTGCGCTCTCTGCTGTAGGCTCGCTCTCTGCCTCTCTGCTGTAGGCTCGCTCTCTGCGCTATCTGCTGTAGCTCGCTCTCTGCGCTCTCTGCTGTAGGCTCGCTCTCTGCGCTCTCTGCTGTAGGCTCGCTCTCTGCGCTCTCTGCTGTAGGCTCGCTCTCTGCGCTCTCTGCTGTAGGCTCGCTCTCTGCGCTCTCTGCTGTAGGCTCGCTCTCTGCGCTCTCTGCTGTAGGCTCGCTCTCTGCGCTCTCTGCTGTAGGCTCGCTCTCTGCGCTCTCTGCTGTAGGCTCGCTCTCTGCGCTCTCTGCTGTAGGCTCGCTCTCTGCGCTCTCTGCTGTAGGCTCGCTCTCTGCGCTCTCTGCTGTAGGCTCGCTCTCTGCGCTCTCTGCTGCTAGGCTCGCTCTCTGCGCTCTCTGCTGTAGGCTCGCTCTCCTGCGCTCTCTGCTGTAGGCTCGCTCTCTGCGCTCTCTGCTGTAGGCTCGCTCTCTGCGCTCTCTGCTGTAGGCTCGCTCTCTGCGCTCTCTGCGATATCTCGCTCTCTGCTGTAGGCTCGCTCTCTGCGCCTCCTGCTGTAGGCTCGCTCTCTGCTGTAGGCCTCGCTCCTGCTGTAGGCTCGCTCTCTGCGCTCTCTGCGCTCTCTGCTGTAGGCTCGCTCTCTGCGCTCTCTGCTGTTAGGCTTCGCTCTTTGCGCTCTCTGCGCTCTCTGCGCTCTCTGCTGTAGGCTCGCTCTCTGCTGTAGGCTCGCTCTCTGCTGTAGGCTCGCTCTCTGCTGTAGGCTCGCTCTCTGCTGTAGGCTCGCCTCTGCTGTAGGCTCGCTCTCTGCGGCTCTCTGCTGTAGGCTCGCTCTCTGCTGTAGGCTCGCTCTCTGCTGTAGGCTCGCTCTCTGCTGTAGGCTCGCTCTCTGCGGCTCTCTGCTGTAGGCTCGCTCTCTGCTGTAGGCCTCGCTCTCTGCTGTAGGCTCGCTCTCTGCTGTAGGCTCGCTCTCTGCGCTCTCTGCTGTAGGCTCGCTCATCTGCTGTAGGCTCGCTCTCTGCTGTAGTCTCGCTCTCTGCTGTAGGCTCGCTCTCTGCTGTAGGCTCGCTCTCTGCTGTAGGCTCGCTCTCTGCTGTAGGCTCGCTCCCTGCGCTCTCTGCTGTAGGCTCGCTCCCTGCGCTCTCTGCTGTAGGCACGCTCTCCTGCGCTCTCTGCTGTAGGCTCGCTCCCTGCGCTCTCTGCTGTAGGCTCGCTCCCTGCGCTCTCTGCTGTAGGCTCGCTCCCTGCGCTCTCTGCTGTAGGCTCGCTCCCTGCGCTCTCTGCTGTAGGCTCGCTCCCTGCGCTCTCTGCTGTAGGCTCGCTCCCTGCGCTCTCTGCTGTAGGCTCGCTCTCTGCGCTCTCTGCTGTAGGCCTCGCTCCCTGCGCTCTCTGCTGTAGGCTCGCTCCCTGCGCTCTCTGCTGTAGGCTCGCTCCTGCGCTCTCTGCTGTAGGCTCGCTCCCTGCGCTCTCTGCTGTAGGCTCGCTCCCTGCGCTCTCTGCTGTAGGCTCGCTCCCTGCGCTCTCTGCTGTAGGCTCGCTCCCTGCGCTCTCTGCTGTAGGCTCGCTCCCTGCGCTCTCTGCTGTAGGCTCGCTCCCTGCGCTCTCTGCTGTAGGCTCGCTCCCTGCGCTCTCTGCTGTAGGCTCGCTCACTGCGCTCTCCTGCTGTTGGCTCGCTCCCTGCGCTTCTCTGCTGTAGGCTCGCTCCCTGCGCTCTCTGCTGTAGCTCGCTCTGCGCTCTCTGCTGTAGGCTCGCTCTTGCGCTTTGCTGTAGGCTCGCTCCCTGCGCTCTCTGCTGTAGGCTCGCTCCCTGCGCTCTCTGCTGTAGGCTCGCTCTCTGCGCTCTCTGCTGTAGGCTCGCTCTCTGCGCTCTCTGCTGTAGGCTCGCTCTCTGCGCTCTCTGCTGTAGGCTCAGCTCTCTGCGCTCTCTGCTGTAGGCTCGCTCCTCTGCGCTCTCTGCTGTAGGCTCGCTCTCTGCGCTCTCTGCTGTAGGCTCGCTCACTGCGCTCTCTGCTGTAGGCTCGCTCCCTGCGCTCTCTGCTGTAGGCTCGCTCTCTGCGCTCTCTGCTGTAGGCTCGCTCTCTGCGCTCTCTGCTGTAGGCTCGCTCTCTGCGCTCTCTGCTGTAGGCTCGCTCTCTGCGCTCTCTGGCTGTTAGGCCTCTGCTCCTTGCGCTCTCATGCTCGTAGGCTCGCTCTCTGCGCTCTCTGCTGTAGGCTCGCTCTCGCTGCGCTCTCTGCTGTAGCTCGCTCTGCCTCTCTGCTGTAGTGCTCGCTCCTGCGCTCTCTGCTGTAGGCTCAGCTACTCTGCGCTCTCTGCTGTAGGCTCGCTCTCTGCCGGCTCTCTGCTGTAGGCTCGCTCTCTGCTGTAGGCTCGCTCTTGCTGTAGGCGCGCTCTCTGCGCTCTCTGCTGTAGGCTCGCTCTCTGCGCTCTCTGCTGTAGGCTCGCTCTCTGCGCTCTCTGCTGTAGGCTCGCTCTCTGCTGTAGGCTCGCTCTCTGCGCTCTCTGCTGTAGGCTCGCTCTCTGCGCTCTCTGCTGTAGGCTCGCTCTCTGCGCTCTCTGGCGTGTAGGCATCGCTCTGCATGGCGCTCTTCTGCTGTAGGCTCGCTCTCTGCGCTCTCTGCTGTAGGCTCGCTCTCTGCGCTCTCTGCTGTAGGCTCGCTCTCTGCGCTCTCTGCTGTAGGCTCGCTCTCTGCGCTCTTCTGCTGTAGGCTCGCTCCTCTGCGCTCTCTGCTGTAGGCTCGCTCTCTGCGCTCATCTGCTGTAGGCTCGCTCTCTGCGCTCTCTGCTGTAGGCTCGCTCTCCTGCGCTCTCTGCTGTAGGCTCGCTCTCTGCGCTCCTCTGCTGTAGCTCGCTCTCTGCGCTCTCTGCTGTAGCTCGCTCTCTGCGCTCTCTGCTGTAGGCTCGCTCTCTGCGCTCTCTGCTGTAGGCTCGCTCTCTGCGCTCTCTGCTGTAGGCTCGCTCATCTGCGCTCTTCTGCTGTAGGCTCGCTCTCATGCGCTCTCTGCTGTAGGCTCGCTCTCTGCGCTCTCTGCTGTAGGCTCGCTCTCTGCGCTCTCTGCTGTAGGCTCGCTCTCTGCGCTCTCTGCTGTAGGCTCGCTCTCTGCGCTCATCCTGCTGTAGGCCTCCTCTCTGCTGTAGGCTCGCTCTCTGCGCTCTCTGCTGTAGGCTCGCTCTCTGCGCTCTCTGCTGTAGGCTCGCTCTCTGCGCTCTCTGCTGTAGGCTCGCTCTCTGCGCTCTCTGCTGTAGGCTCGCTCTCTGCGCTCTCTGCTGTAGGCTCGCTCTCTGCGCTCTCTGCTGTAGGCTCGCTCTCTGCGCTCTCTGCTGTAGGCTCGCTCTCTGCGCTCTCTGCTGTAGGCTCGCTCTCTGCGCTCTCTGCTGTAGGCTCGCTCTCTGCGCTCTCTGCTGTGGCTCGCTCTCTGCGCTCTCTGCTGTAGGCTCGCTCTCTGCGCTCTCTGTGTAGGCTCGCTCTCTGCGCTCTCTGCTGTAGGCTCGCTCTCTGCTGTAGGCTCGCTCTCTGCTGTAGGCTCGCTCTCTGCTGTAGGCTCGCTCTCTGCTGTAGGCTCGCTCTCTGCTGTAGGCTCGCTCTCTGCTGTAGGCTCGCTCTCTGCGCTCTCTGCTGTAGGCTCGCTCTCTGCGCTCTTGCTGTAGGCTCGCTCTCTGCGCTCTCTGCTGTAGGCTCGCTCTCTGCTGTATGCTCGCTCTCTGCGCTCTCTGCTGTAGGCTCGCTCTCTGCGCTCTCTGCTGTAGGCTCGCTCTCTGCGCTCTCTGCTGTAGGCTCGCTCTCTGCGCTCTCTGCTGTAGGCTCGCTCTCTGCGCTCTCTGCTGTAGGCTCGCTTCTCGCTCTCTGCTGTAGGCTCGCTCTCTGCTGTAGGCTCGCTCTCTGCGCTCTGCTGTAGGCTCGCTCTCTGCTGTAGGCTCGCTCTCTGCTGTAGGCTCGCTCTCTGCTGTAGGCTCGCTCTCTGCTGTAGGCTCGCTCTCTGCTGTAGGCTCGCTCTCTGCTGTAGGCTCGCTCTCTGCTGTAGGCTCGCTCTCTGCTGTAGGCTCGCTCTCTGCTGTTAGGCTCGCTCTTCTGCTGTAGGCCTCGCTCTCTGCGCTCTCTGCTGTAGAGCTCGCTCTCTGCGCTCTCTGCTGTAGGCTCGCTCTCTGCGCTCTCTGCTGTAGGCGCGCTCTCTGCGCTCTCTGCTGTAGGCGCGCTCTCTGCGCTCCTCTGCTGTAGGCTCGCTCTCTGCTGTAGGCTCGCTCTCTTGCGCTCTCTGCTGTAGGCTCGCTCTCTGCTGTAGGCTCGCTCTCTGCGCTCTCTGCTGTAGGCTCGCTTCTCTGCTGTATGGCTCGCTCTCTGCGCTCTCTGCTGTAAGGCTCGCTCTCTGCTGTAGGCTCGCTCTCTGCGCTCTCTGCTGTAGGCTCGCTCTCTGCTGTAGGCTCGCTCTCTGCTGTAGGCTCGCTCTCTGCTGTAGGCTCGCTCTCTGCGCTCTCTGCTGTAGGCTCGCTCTCTGCGGCTCTCTGCTGTAGGCTCGCTCTCTGCGCTCTCTGCTGTAGGCTCGCTCTCTGCTGTAGGCCTCGCTCTCTGCGCTCTTGCTGTAGGCTCGCTCTCTGCTGTAGGCTCGCTCTCTGCTGTAGGCTCGCTCTCTGCTGTAGGCTCGCTCTCTGCTGTAGGCCTCCGCTATCTGCTGTAGGCTCGCTCTCTGCGCTCCTCGGCCTCGCTCTCTGCGCTCTCGGCTCGCTCTCTGCGCTCTCGGCTCGCTCTCTGCGCTCTCGGCTCGCTCTCCTGCGCTCTCGGCTCGCCTCTCTGCGCTCTCGGCTCGCTCTCTGCGTCTGTCACTCTGCGCTCTCGGCTCGCTCTCTGCGCTCATCGGCTCGCTCTCTGCGCTCTCGGCTCGCTCTCTGCGCTCTCGGCTCGCTCTCTGCGCTCTCGCGCTCGCTCTCTGCGCCTGCTCGGCTCGCTCTCTGCGCTCATCGGCTCGCTCTCCTGCAGCTCTCGGCCGCTCTCTGCGCTCTCGGCTGCTCGCTCGCTGCGCTCCTCGGCTAGCTCTCTGCGCTCTCGGCTCGCTCTCTCTGCGCTCTCGGCTCGCTCTCTGCGCTCTCGGCTCGCTCTCTGCGCTCTCGGCTCGCTTCTGCGCTCTCGGCGCTCTCGGCTCGCTCTCTGCGCTCTCGGCTCGCTCTCTGCGCTCTCGGCTCGCTCTCTGCGCTGTAGGCTCGCTCTCTGCTGTCGGCTCGCTCTCTTGCGCTCTCGGCTCGCTCTCTGCGCTCTAGGCTCGCTCTCTGCGCTGTAGGCTCGCTCTCTGGCTGTAGGCTCGCTCTCTGCGCTGTAGGCTCGCTCTCTGCGCTGTAGGCTCGCTCTCTGGCTGTAGGCTCGCTCTTTGGGCTGTAGGCTCGCTCTCTGGGCTGTAGGCTCGCTCTCTGGGCTGTAGGCTCGCTCTCTGGGCTGTAGGCTCGCTTCGGCTGTAGGCTCGCTCTCGGCTGTAGGCTCGCTCTCTGCTGTAGGCTCGCTCTCTGCGCTCTCTGCTGTAGGCTCGCCTCTGCGCTCTCTGCTGTAGGCTCGCTCTCTGCGCTCTCTGCTGTAGGCTCGCTCTCTGCGCCTCTCTGTAGGCTCGCTCTCTGCGCTCTCTGCTGTAGGCTCGCTCCTGCGCTCTCTGCTGTAGGCCCTCTCTGCGCTCTCTGCTGTAGGCTCGCTCTCTGCGCTCTCTGCTGTAGGCTCGCTCTCTGCGCTCTCTGCTGTAGGCTCGCTCTCTGCGCTCTCTGCTGTAGGCTCGCTCTCTGCGCTCTCTGCTGTAGGCTCGCTCTCTGCGCTCTCTGCTGTAGGCTCGCTATCTGCGCTCTCTGCTGTAGGCTCGCTCTCTGCGCTCTCTGCTGTAGGCTCGCTCTCTGCGCTCTCTGCTGTAGGCTCGCTCCCTGCGCTCTCTGCTGTAGGCTCGCTCCCTGCGCTCTCTGCTGTAGGCTCGCTCTCTGCGCTCTCTGCTGTAGGCTCGCTCTCTGCGCTCTCTGCTGTAGGCTCGCTCTCTGCGCTCTCTGCTGTAGGCTCGCTCTCTGCGCTCTCTGCTGTAGGCTCGCTCTCGCGCTCTCTGCTGTAGGCTCGCTCTCTGCGCTCTCTGCTGTAGGCTCGCTCTCTGCGCTCTTGCTGTAGGCTCGCTCTCTGCTGTAGGCTCGCTCTCTGCTGTAGGCTCGCTCTCTGCTGTAGGCTCGCTCTCTGCTGTAGGCTCGCTCTCTGCTGTAGGCTCGCTCTCTGCTGTAGGCTCGCTCTCTGCGCTCTCTCTGCTGTAGGCTCGCTCTCTGCGCTCTCTGCTGTAGGCTCGCTCTCTGCGCTCTCTGCTGTAGGCTCGCTCTCTGCTGTAGGCTCGCTCTCTGCGCTCTCTGCTGTAGGCTCGCTCTCTGCGCTCTCTGCTGTAGGCTCGCTCTCTGCGCTCTCTTGTGTAGGCTCGCTCTCTGCGCTCTCTGCTGTAGGCTCGCTCTCTGCGCTCTCTGCTGTAGGCTCGCTCTCTGCGCTCTCTGCTGTAGGCTCGCTCTCTGCTGTAGGCTCGCTCTCTGCGCTCTCTGCTGTAGGCTCGCTCTCTGCTGTAGGCTCGCTCTCTGCTGTAGGCTCGCTCTCTGCTGTAGGCTCGCTCTCTGCTGTAGGCTCGCTCTCTGCTGTAGGCTCGCTCTCTGCTGTAGGCTCGCTCTCTGCTGTAGGCTCGCTCTCTGCTGTAGGCTCGCTCTCTGCTGTAGGCTCGCTCTCTGCTGTAGGCTCGCTCTCTGCGCTCTCTGCTGTAGGCTCGCTCTCTGCGCTCTCTGCTGTAGGCTCGCTCTCTGCGCTCTCTGCTGTAGGCGCGCTCTCTGCGCTCTCTGCTGTAGGCGCGCTCTCTGCGCTCTCTGCTGTAGGCTCGCTCTCTGCTGTAGGCTCGCTCTCTGCGCTCTCTGCTGTAGGCTCGCTCTCTGCTGTAGGCTCGCTCTCTGCGCTCTCTGCTGTAGGCTCGCTCTCTGCTGTAGGCTCGCTCTCTGCGCTCTCTGCTGTAGGCTCGCTCTCTGCTGTAGGCTCGCTCTCTGCGCTCTCTGCTGTAGGCTCGCTCTCTGCTGTAGGCTCGCTCTCTGCTGTAGGGCTCGCTCTCTGCAGTAGGCTCGCTCTCTGCGCTCTCTGCTGTAGGCTCGCTCTCTGCGCTCTCTGCTGTAGGCTCGCTCTCATGCGCTCTCTGCTGTAGGCTCGCTCTCTGCTGTAGGCTCGCTCTCTGCGCTCTCTGCTGTAGGCTCGCTCTCTGCTGTAGGCTCGCTCTCTGCTGTAGGCTCGCTCTCTGCTGTAGGCTCGCTCTCTGCTGTAGGCTCGCTCTCTGCTGTAGGCTCGCTCTCGTGCGGCTCTCGGCTCGCTCTCTGCGCTCTCGGCTCGCTCTCTGCGCTCTCGGCTCGCTCTCTGCGCTCTCGGCTCGCTCTCTGCGCTCTCGGCTCGCTCTCTCTGCGCTCTCGGCTCGCTCTCTGCGCTCTCGGCTCGCTCTCTGCGCTCTCGGCTCGCTCTCTGCGCTCTCGGCTCGCTCTCTGCGCTCTCGGCTCGCTCTCTGCGCTCTCGGCTCGCTCTCTGCGCTCTCGGCTCGCTCTCTGCGCTCTCGGCTCGCTCTCTGCGCTCTCGGCTCGCTCTCTGCGCTCTCGGCTCGCTCTCTGCCTCTCGGCTCGCTCTCTGCGCTCTCCGGCTCGCTCTCTGCGCTCTCGGCTCGCTCTCTGCGCTCTCGGCTCGCTCTTGCGCTCTCGGCTCGCTCTTGCGCTCTGCTCGCTCTCTGCGCTCTCGGCTCGCTCTCTGCGCTCTCGGCGCTCTCGGCTCGCTCTCTGCGCTCTCGGCTCGCTCTCTGCGTCTCGGCTCGCTCCTGCGCTGTAGGCTCGCTCTCTGCGCTGTCGGCTCGCTCTCTGCGCTGTAGGCTCGCTCTCTGCGCTGTCGGTCGCTCTCTGCGTCGTAGGCTCGCTCTCTGCGCTGTGGCTCGCTCTCTGGCTGTAGGCTCGCTCTCTGGCTGTAGGCTCGCTCTCTGGGCTGTAGGCTCGCTCTCTGGGCTGTAGGCTCGCTCTGGCTGTAGGCTCGCTCTCTGGGCTGTAGGCTCGCTCTGGGCTGCGCTCTCTGCTTTCGGCTCCTCTGCGCTCACAGCACTTGCTCTGAATTAACAAAAAGTAGTAGATTGTTTTTCTGGCAGATTTTAAACTTGTCCCAATTCTCTTCCCTCTGTATATGTGACTCTGCAGGGCCGGCTGATACAATGTACGTCTTCTCTTTTGTTAGGTGGTGAGCCCGTGTTTGGAGTCTGTGCAACACACTTGTTTATGACCAGAGCAGCGGCCTTATTGAGGGGGTGAGCGCACGCACTTACACAACCGCTGATGAAGAGACATCTGTGCCAAGGACTAGATGAGAGGCTGCAGCATTACGTGCGGCGAGGAAAGCTTAAACCTGCCCCCTGCTACAGAGCCGGAACTGCCGAGCGTGAGCAGACTACAAGTAACATAGACTGTACTAGCGAGGCGGCAAACAAAGAGAGCGAGATCGTCCTGACCGTTTTGTTTTAATGCTTTTGGTTTTGGTTATTAAAACTTGTTGCTTTATATTGTGTCTTCCTGTCTCCCAGCATGCCGCTCACTTCGTTCAGAAGGCTGTGGGTTTCCTGAGCTCAATGATACTTCTATGTTTTTATATTGCTCTAAAGTATCAAATGCATCCAGGGAGAGTTCCTATAGATGGGCCTGGCTCCCACCATTAGCATCTCATGTAGTTCCTGCCAGTATTACTCTGTGCTTGCCCTAGTACACAGGGTATTCAGCTTGTGAGCCGGTATTACATACAGTGTAGTATTGTCAGCTGGTATTATACACAGGGTATTCAGCTTGTGAGCCGGTATTACATACAGTGTAGTATTGTCAGCTGGTATTATACACAGGGTATTCAGCACATGAGCCGGTATTACATACGGTGTAGTATTGTCAGCTGGTATTATACACAGGGTATTCAGCGCATGAGCCGGTATTACATACAGTGTAGTATTGCCAGCTGGTATTATACACAGGGCACTCAGCGCATGAGCCGGTATTACATACAGTGTAGTATTGTCAGCTGGTATTATACACAGGGTATTCAGCGCATGAGCCGGTATTACATACAGTGTAGTATTGTCAGCTGGTATTATACACAGGGCATTCAGCGCATGAGCCGGTATTATACACAGGGCACTCAGCGCATGAGCCGGTATTATACACAGGGCATTCAGCGCATGAGCCGGTATTATACACAGGGCACTCAGCGCATGAGCCGGTATTACATACAGTGTAGTATTGCCAGCTGGTATTATACACAGGGCATTCAGCGCATGAGCCGGTATTACATACAGTGTAGTATTGCCAGCTGGTATTATACACAGGGCACTCAGCGCATGAGCCGGTATTACATACAGTGTAGTATTGTCAGCTGGTATTATACACAGGGTATTCAGCGCATGAGCCGGTATTACATACAGTGTAGTATTGTCAGCTGGTATTATACACAGGGTATTCAGCTTGTGAGCCGGTATTACATACAGTGTAGTATTGTCAGCTGGTATTATACACAGGGTACTCAGCGCATGAGCCGGTATTACATACAGTGTAGTATTGTCAGCTGGTATTATACACAGGGCACTCAGCGCATGAGCCGGTATTATACACAGGGCACTCAGCACATGAGCCGGTATTATACACAGGGTACTCAGCGCATGAGCCGGTATTACATACAGTGTAGTATTGTCAGCTGGTATTATACACAGGGCACTCAGCGCATGAGCCGGTATTACATACAGTGTAGTATTGTCAGCTGGTATTATACACAGGGCATTCAGCGCATGAGCCGGTATTACATACAGTGTAGTATTGTCAGCTGGTATTATACACAGGGCATTCAGCGCATGAGCCGGTATTACATACGGTGTAGTATTGTCAGCTGGTATTATACACAGGGTATTCAGCTTGTGAGCCGGTATTATACACAGGGTATTCAGCGCATGAGTCGGTATTACATACGGTGTAGTATTGTCAGCTGGTATTATACACAGGGTATTCAGCGCATGAGCCGGTATTACATACAGTGTAGTATTGTCAGCTGGTATTATACACAGGGCACTCAGCGCATGAGCCGGTATTACATACAGTGTAGTATTGTCAGCTGGTATTATACACAGGGTATTCAGCTTGTGAGCCGGTATTATACACAGGGTATTCAGCTTGTGAGCCGGTATTATACACAGGGTATTCAGCGCATGAGCCGGTATTACATACGGTGTAGTATTGTCAGCTGGTATTATACACAGGGTATTCAGCTTGTGAGCCGGTATTATACACAGGGCACTCAGCGCATGAGCCGGTATTACATACAGTGTAGTATTGTCAGCTGGTATTATACACAGGGCATTCAGCACATGAGACGGTATTACATACAGTGTAGTATTGTCAGCTGGTATTATACACAGGGTATTCAGCGCATGAGCCGGTATTACATACAGTGTAGTATTGTCAGCTGGTATTATACACAGGGTATTCAGCTTGTGAGCCGGTATTACATACAGTGTAGTATTGTCAGCTGGTATTATACACAGGGCATTCAGCGCATGAGCCGGTATTACATACAGTGTAGTATTGTCAGCTGGTATTATACCACAGGGCATTCAGCGCATGAGCCGGTATTACATACAGTGTAGTATTGTCAGCTGGTATTATACACAGGGTATTCAGCTTGTGAGCCGGTATTACATACAGTGTAGTATTGTCAGCTGGTATTATACACAGGGCACTCAGTGCATGAGCTGGTATTATACACAGGGTATTCAGCGCATGAGCCGGTATTATACACAGGGCATTCAGCGCATGAGCCGGTATTACATACAGTGTAGTATTGTCAGCTGGTATTATACACAGGGTATTCAGCTTGTGAGCCGGTATTACATACAGTGTAGTATTGTCAGCTGGTATTATACACAGGGTATTCAGCGCATGAGCCGGTATTACATACAGTGTAGTATTGTCAGCTGGTATTATACACAGGGTATTCAGCGCATGAGCCGGTATTACATACAGTGTAGTATTGTCAGCTGGTATTATACACAGGGTATTCAGCGCATGAGCCGGTATTACATACAGTGTAGTATTGTCAGCTGGTATTATACACAGGGTATTCAGCGCATGAGCCCGGTATTACATACAGTGTAGTATTGTCAGCTGGTATTATACACAGGGTATTCAGCGCATGAGCCGGTATTACATACGGTGTAGTATTGTCAGCTGGTATTATACACAGGGCACTCAGCGCATGAGCCGGTATTACATACAGTGTAGTATTGTCAGCTGGTATTATACACAGGGCACTCAGCGAATGAGCCGGTATTACATACAGTGTAGTATTGTCAGCTGGTATTATACACAGGGTATTCAGCTTGTGAGCCGGTATTACATACAGTGTAGTATTGTCAGCTGGTATTATACACAGGGTATTCAGCGCATGAGCCGGTATTACATACAGTGTAGTATTGTCAGCTGGTATTATACACAGGGCACTCAGCGCATGAGCCGGTATTACATACAGTGTAGTATTGTCAGCTGGTATTATACACAGGGTATTCAGCGCATGAGCCGGTATTACATACAGTGTAGTATTGTCAGCTGGTATTATACACAGGGCATTCAGCACATGAGCCGGTATTACATACAGTGTAGTATTGTCAGCTGGTATTATACACAGGTATTCAGCGCATGAGCCGGTATTACATACAGTGTAGTATTGTCAGCCGGTATTATACACAGGGTATTCAGCGCATGAGCCGGTATTACATACAGTGTAGTATTGTCAGCTGGTATTATACAAAGGGCACTCAGCACATGAGCCGGTACTACATACAGTGTAGTATTGTCAGCTGGTATTATACACAGGGCACTCAGCGCATGAGCCGGTATTACATACAGTGTAGTATTGTCAGCTGGTTATTATACACAGGGTATTCAGCGCATGAGCCGGTATTACATACAGTGTAGTATTGTCAGCTGGTATTATACACAGGGCATTCAGCACATGAGCCGGTATTATACACAGGGCACTCAGCGCATGAGCCGGTATTACATACAGTGTAGTATTGTCAGCTTGTATTATACACAGGGCACTCAGCACATGAGCCGGTATTACATACAGTGTAGTATTGTCAGCTGGTATTATACACAGGGCATTCAGCGCATGAGCACGGTATTACATACGGTGTAGTATTGTCAGCTGGTATTATACACAGGGCACTCAGCGCATGAGCCGGGTATTACATACAGTGTAGTATTGTCAGCTGGTATTATACACAGGGCATTCAGCACATGAGCCGGTATTACATACAGTGTAGTATTGTCAGCTGGTAATTATACACAGGGCATTCAGCACATGAGCCGGTATTACATACAGTGTAGTATTGTCAGCTGGTATTATACACAGGGCACTCAGCGCATGAGCCGGTATTACATACAGTGTAGTATTGTCAGCTGGTATTATACACAGGGCACTCAGCGCATGAGCCGGTATTATAAACAGGGCATTCAGCGCATGAGCCGGTATTACATACGGTGTAGTATTGTCAGCTGGTATTATACACAGGGGCACTCAGCGCATGAGCCGGTATTATACACAGGGCATTCAGCGCATGAGCCGGTATTATACACAGGGTATTCAGCGCATGAGCCGGTATTACATACAGTGTAGTATTGTCAGCTGGTATTATACACAGGGCATTCAGCGCATGAGCCGGTATTACATACAGTGTAGTATTGTCAGCTGGTATTATACACAGGGCATTCAGCGCATGAGCCGGTATTACATACAGTGTAGTATTGACAGCTGGTATTATACACAGGGCCATTCAGCTTGTGAGCCGGTATTACATACAGTGTAGTATTGTCAGCTGGTATTATACACAGGGCATTCAGCGCATGAGCCGGTATTACATACAGTGTAGTATTGTCAGCTGGTATTATACACAGGGCATTCAGCGCATGAGCCGGTATTACATACAGTGTAGTATTGCCAGCTGGTATTATACACAGGGCATTCAGCGCATGAGCCGGTATTACATACAGTGTAGTATTGTCAGCTGGTATTATACACAGGGTATTCAGCGCATGAGCCGGTATTACATACAGTGTAGTATTGTCAGCTGGTATTATACACAGGGCACTCAGCGCATGAGCCGGTATTACATACAGTGTAGTATTGTCAGCTGGTATTATACACAGGGCATTCAGCGCATGAGCCAGTATTATACACAGGGCATTCAGCGCATGAGCCGGTATTACATACGGTGTAGTATTGTCAGCTGGTATTATACACAGGGCATTCAGCGCATGAGCCGGTATTACATACAGTGTAGTATTGTCAGCTGGTATTATACACAGGGCATTCAGCGCATGAGCCGGTAATACATCAGTGTAGTATTGTCAGCTGGTATTATACACAGGGCATTCAGCGCATGAGCCAGTATTATACACAGGGCATTCAGCGCATGAGCCGTATTACATACAGTGTAGTATTGTCAGCTGGTATTATACACAGGGCACTCAGCGCATGAGCCGGTAATTACATACAGTGTAGTATTGTCAGCTGGTATTATACACAGGGCACTCAGCGCATGAGCCGGTATTACATACAGTGTAGTACTTGTCAGCTGGTATTATACACAGGGCATTCGCGCATGAGCCGGTATTACATACAGTCGTAGTATTGTCAGCTGGTATTATACACCAGGGTATTCAGCCGCATGGGCCGGTATTACATACAGTGTAGTATTGTCAGCTGTATTATACACAGGGCCATCTCAGCACATGAGCCGGTATTACATACAGTGTAGTATTGCCAGCTGGTCATTATACACAGGGCATCAGCGCTGAGCAGGTATTACATACAGTGTAGTATTGCCAGCCTGGTATTATACAAAGGGCACTCAGCCGCATGAGCCGGCTATTACATACGGTGTAGAATTGTCAGCTGGGTATTATACAAAGGGCACTCAGACGCATGAGCCGGTATTACATACGGTGTAGTATTGCCAGCTGGTATTATATACAGGGCCTTCAGCGCATGAGCCGGTATTACATACAGTGTAGTATTGTCAGCTGGTATTATACACAGGGCATTCAGCACATGAGCCGGTATTACATACAGTGTAGTATTGTCAGCTGGTATTATACACAGGGCACTCAGCGCATGAGCCGGTATTACATACAGTGTAGTATTGTCAGCTGGTATTATACACAGGGCATCAGCGCATGAGCGGTATTACATACAGTGTAGTATTGTCAGCTGGTAATATACACAGGGTATTCAGCGCATGAGCCGGTATTACATACAGTGTAGTATTGTCAGCTGGTATTATACACAGGGCACTCAGCGCATGAGCCGGTATTACATACAGTGTAGTATTGTCAGCTGGTATTATACACAGGGCACTCAGCGCATGAGCCGGTATTACATACAGTGTAGTATTGTCAGCTGGTATTATACACAGGGCACTCAGCGCATGAGCCGGTATTACATACAGTGTAGTATTGTCAGCTGGTATTATACACAGGGCACTCAGCGCATGAGCCGGTATTACATACGGTGTAGTATTGTCAGCTGGTATTATACACAGGGTATTCAGCGCATGAGCCGGTATTACAGACGGTGTAGTATTGTCAGCTGGTATTATACACAGGGTATTCAGCGCATGAGCCGGTATTACATACAGTGTAGTATTGTCAGCTGGTATTATACACAGGGTATTCAGCGCATGAGCCGGTATTACATACAGTGTAGTATTGTCAGCTGGTATTATACACAGGGCATTCAGCGCATGAGCCGGTATTACATACAGTGTAGTATTGTCAGCCGGTATTATACACAGGGTATTCAGCGCATGAGCCGGTATTACATACAGTGTAGTATTGTCAGCTGGTATTATACACAGGGTATTCAGCGCATGAGCCGGTATACATACAGTGTAGTATTGTCAGCTGGTATTATACACAGGGCACTCAGCGCATGAGCCGGTATTACATACAGTGTAGTATTGTCAGCTGGTATTATACACAGGGCACTCAGCGCATGAGCCGGTATTATACACAGGGCATTCAGCGCATGAGCCGGTATTATACACAGGATATTCAGCGCATGAGCCGGTATTACATACAGTGTAGTATTGTCAGCTGGTATTATACACAGGGCATTCAGCGCATGAGCCGGTATTACATACAGTGTAGTATTGTCAGCTGGTATTATACACAGGGCACTCAGCGCATGAGCCGGTATTACACACAGGGCACTCAGCGCATGAGCCGGTATTACATACAGTGTAGTATTGTCAGCTGGTATTATACACAGGGCATTCAGCGCATGAGCCGGTATTACATACAGTGTAGTATTGTCAGCTGGAATTATACACAGGGCATTCAGCGCATGAGCCGGTATTACATACAGTGTAGTATTGTCAGCTGGTATTACACACAGGGCATTCAGCGCATGAGCCGGTATTACATACAGTGTAGTATTGTCAGCTGGTATTATACACAGGGCATTCAGCGCATGAGCCGGTATTATACACAGGGCATTCAGCGCATGAGCCGGTATTACATACAGTGTAGTATGTCCAGCTGGTATTATCCACAGGGTATTCAGCGCATGAGCCGGTATTATACACAGGGTATTCAGCGCATGAGGCTGTATTATACACAGGGCATTCAGCGCATGAGCCGGTATTACATACAGTGTAGTATTGTCAGCTGGTATTATACACAGGGCATTCAGCGCGATGAGCCGGTATTACATACAGTGTAGTATTGTCAGCTGGTATTATACACAGGGCATTCAGCGCATGAGCCGGTATTACATACAGTGTAGTATTGTCAGCTGGTATTATACACAGGGCATTCAGCGCATGAGCCGGTATTACAACAGTGTAGTATTGTCAGCCGGTATTATACACAGGGCATTCAGCGCATGAGCCGGTATTACATACAGTGTAGTATTGTCAGCTGGTATTATACACAGGGCATTCAGCGCATGAGCCGGTATTATACACAGGGCATTCAGCGCATGAGCCGGTATTACATACAGTGTAGTATTGTCAGCTGGTATTATCCACAGGGTATTCAGCGCATGAGCCGGTATTATACACAGGGTATTCAGCGCATGAGGCTGTATTATACACAGGGCATTCAGCGCATGAGCCGGTATTACCATACAGTGTAGTATTGTCAGCCGGTATTATACACAGGGCATTCAGCGCATGAGCCGGTATTACATACAGTGTAGTATTGTCAGCTGGTATTATACACAGGGCATTCAGGCGCATGAGCCGGTATTACATACGGTGTAGTATTGTCAGCCGGTATTATACACAGGGCATTCAGCGCATGAGCCGGTTATTATACACAGGGCATCAGCGCATGAGCCGGTATTACATACAGTGTAGTATTGTCAGCTGGTATTATACACAGGGCACTCAGCTTGTGAGCCGGTATTACATACAGTGTAGTATTGTCAGCTGGTATTATACACAGGGCACTCAGCTTGTGAGCCGGTATTACATACAGTGTAGTATTGTCAGCTGGTATTATACACAGGGCATTCAGCTTGTGAGCCGGTATTACATACAGTGTAGTATTGTCAGCTGGTATTATACACAGGGCATTCAGCGCATGAGCCGGTATTATACACAGGGTATTCAGCGCATGAGCCGGTATTACATACAGTGTAGTATTGTCAGCTGGTATTATACACAGGGCATTCAGCTTGTGAGCCGGTATTACATACAGTGTAGTATTGTCAGCTGGTATTATACACAGGGCACTCAGCGCATGAGCCGGTATTACATACGGTGTAGTATTGTCAGCTGGTATTATACACAGGGTATTCAGCGCATGAGCCGGTATTACATACAGTGTAGTATTGCCAGCTGGTATTATACACAGGGCATTCAGCGCATGAGCCGGTATTACATACAGTGTAGTATTGTCAGCTGGTATTATACACAGGGCATTCAGACGCATGAGCCGGTATTATACACAGGGTATTCAGCGCATGAGCCGGTATTACATACAGTGTAGTATTGTCAGCTGGTATTATACACAGGGCATTCAGCGCATGAGCCGGTATTATACACAGGGTATTCAGCGCATGAGCCGGTATTACATACAGTGTAGTATTGTCAGCTGGTATTATACACAGGGTATTCAGCGCATGAGCCGGTATTACATACAGTGTAGTTTTGTCAGCTGGTATTATACACAGGGTATTCAGCGCATGAGCCGGTATTACATACAGTGTAGTATTGCCAGCTGGTATTATACACAGGGTATTCAGCGCATGAGCCGGTATTACATACAGTGTAGTTTTGTCAGCTGGTATTATACACAGGGTATTCAGCGCATGAGCCGGTATTACATACAGTGTAGTTTTGTCAGCTGGTATTATACACAGGGTATTCAGCGCATGAGCCGGTATTACATACAGTGTAGTATTGTCAGCTGGTATTATACACAGGGCACTCAGCGCATGAGCCGGTATTACATACAGTGTAGTATTGTCAGCTGGTATTATACACAGGGCACTCAGCGCATGAGCCGGTATTACATACAGTGTAGTATTGCCAGCTGGTATTATACACCAGGGTATTCAGCGCATGAGCCGGTATTACATACAGTGTAGTATTGTCAGCTGGTATTATACACAGGGTATTCAGCGCATGAGCCGGTATTACATACAGTGTAGTATTGTCAGCTGGTATTATACACAGGGCACTCAGCGCATGAGCCGGTATTACATACAGTGTAGTATTGTCAGCTGGTATTATACACAGGGTATTCAGCGCATGAGCCGGTATTACAGACGGTGTAGTATTGTCAGCTGGTATTATACACAGGGCATTCAGCGCATGAGCCGGTATTACATACAGTGTAGTATTGGCAGCTGGTATTATACACAGGGCATTCAGCGCATGAGCTGGTATTACATACAGTGTAGTATTGTCAGCTGGTATTATACACAGGGCATTCAGCGCATGAGCCGGTATTACATACAGTGTAGTATTGCCAGCTGGTATTATACACAGGGCATTCAGCGCATGAGCCGGTATTACATACAGTGTAGTATTGCCAGCTGGTATTATACACAGGGTATTCAGCGCATGAGCCGGTATTATACACAGGGTATTCAGCGCATGAGCCGGTATTACATACAGTGTAGTATTGTCAGCTGGTATTACACACAGGGCATTCAGCGCATGAGCCGGTATTACATACAGTGTAGTATTGTCAGCTGGTATTATACACAGGGCATTCAGCGCATGAGCCGGTATTACATACAGTGTAGTATTGCCAGCTGGTATTATACACAGGGCACTCAGCGCATGAGCCGGTATTACATACAGTGTAGTATTGTCAGCTGGTATTATACACAGGGTATTCAGCGCATGAGCCGGTATTACATACAGTGTAGTATTGGTCAGCTGGTATTATACACAGGGTATTCAGCGCATGGGCCGGTATTACATACAGTGTAGTATTGTCAGCTGGTATTATACACAGGGCATTCAGCACATGAGCCGGTATTACATACAGTGTAGTAGTGTCAGCTGGTATTATACACAGGGCACTCAGCGCATGAGCCGGTATTACATACAGTGTAGTATTGTCAGCTGGTATTATACACAGGGCACTCAGCGCATGAGCCGGTATTACATACAGTGTAGTATTGTCAGCTGGTATTATACACAGGGCACTCAGCGCATGAGCCGGTATTATACACAGGGCACTCAGCGCATGAGCCGGTATTACATACGGTGTAGTATTGTCAGCTGGTATTATACACAGGGCACTCAGCGCATGAGCCGGTAATTACAATACTGTGTAGTATTGCCAGCTGGTATTATACACAGGGCACTCAGCACATGAGCCGGTATTACATACAGTGTAGTATTGTCAGCTGGTATTATACACAGGGCACTCAGCGCATGAGCCGGTATTACATACAGTGTAGTATTGCCAGCTGGTATTATACACAGGGCACTCAGCGCATGAGCCGGTATTACATACAGTGTAGTATTGTCAGCTGGTATTATACACAGGGCACTCAGCGCATGAGCCGGTATTACATACAGTGTAGTATTGTCAGCTGGTATTATACACAGGGCATTCAGCGCATGAGCCGGTATTACATACAGTGTAGTATTGCCAGCTGGTATTATACACAGGGCCACTCAGCGCATGAGCCGGTATTACATACAGTGTAGTATTGTCAGCTGGTATTATACACAGGGCACTCAGCGCATGAGTCGGTATTACATACAGTGTAGTATTGTCAGCTGGTATTATACACAGGGTATTCAGCGCATGAGCCGGTATTACATACAGTGTAGTATTGTCAGCTGGTATTATACACAGGGTATTCAGCGCATGAGCCGGTATTACATACAGTGTAGTATTGCCAGCTGGTATTATACACAGGGCACTCAGCGCATGAGCCGGTATTACATACAGTGTAGTATTGTCAGCTGGTATTATACACAGGGCATTCAGCGCATGAGCCGGTATTATACACAGGGCACTCAGCGCGATGAGTCGGTATTACATACAGTGTAGTATTGTCAGCTGGTATTATACACAGGGCATTCAGCGCATGAGCCGGTATTACAGACGGTGTAGTATTGTCAGCTGGTATTATACACCAGGGTATTCAGCGCATGAGCCGGTATTACATACAGTGTAGTATTGTCAGCTGGTATTATACACAGGGTATTCAGCGCATGAGCCGGTATTACATACAGTGTAGTATTGTCAGCTGGTATTATACACAGGGCATTCAGCGCATGAGCCGGTATTACATACAGTGTAGTATTGTCAGCTGGTATTATACACAGGGCATTCAGCGCATGAGCCGGTATTATACACAGGGCATTCAGCGCATGAGCCGGTATTATACACAGGGCATTCAGCGCATGAGCCGGTATTACATACAGTGTAGTATTGTCAGCTGGTATTATACACAGGGCACTCAGCGCATGAGCCGGTATTATACACAGGGCACTCAGCGCATGAGCCGGTATTACATACAGTGTAGTATTGTCAGCTGGTATTATACACAGGGCATTCAGCGCATGAGCCGGTATTACATACAGTGTAGTATTGTCAGCTGGTATTATACACAGGGCATTCAGTGCATGAGCCGGTATTATACACAGGGTATTCAGCGCATGAGCCGGTATTACATACAGTGTAGTATTGTCAGCTGGTATTATACACAGGGCATTCAGCGCATGAGCCGGTATTACATACAGTGTAGTATTGTCAGCTGGTATTATACACAGGGCATTCAGCGCATGAGCCGGTATTATACACAGGGCACTCAGCGCATGAGCCGGTATTACATACAGTGTAGTATTGTCAGCTGGTATTATACACAGGGCATTCAGCGCATGAGCCGGTAATTACATACTGTGTAGTATTGTCAGCTGGTATTATACACAGGGCATTCAGCGCATTGAGCCGGTATTATACACAGGGTATTCAGCGCATGAGCCGGTATTACATACAGTGTAGTATTGTCAGCTGGTATTATACACAGGGCACTCAGCGCATGAGACGGTATTATACACAGGTATTCAGCGCATGAGGCGGTATTATACACAGGGCATTCAGCGCAAGAGCCGGTATTACATACAGTGTAGTATTGTCAGCTGGTATTATACACAGGGTATTCAGCGCATGAGCCGGTATTACATACAGTGTAGTATTGTCAGCTGGTATTATACACAGGGTATTCAGCGCATGAGCCGGTATTACATACAGTGTAGTATTGCCAGCTGGTATTATACACAGGGCATTCAGCGCATGAGCCGGTATTATACACATGGCACTCAGCGCATGAGCCGGTATTACATACAGTGTAGTATTGTCAGCTGGTATTATACACAGGGCATTCAGCGCATGAGCCGGTATTACATACGGTGTAGTATTGTCAGCTGGTATTATACACAGGGTATTCAGCGCATGAGCCGGTATTACATACAGTGTAGTATTGTCAGCTGGTATTATACACAGGGTATTCAGCGCATGAGCGGTATTACATACAGTGCTAGTAATTGTCAGCTGTATTATACACAAGGGCATTCAGCGCCATGGAGCCGGTATTACATACAGTGTAGTATTGTCAGCTGGTATTATACACAGGGCATTTCAGCGCATGAGCCGGTATTACATACAGTGTAGTATTGTCAGCTGGTATTATACACAGGGTATTCAGCGGCATGAGCCGGTATACATACAGTGTAGTATTGTCAGCTGGTATATATACACAGGGCATTCAGCGCATGAGCCGGTATTACATACAGTGTAGTATTGTCAGCTGGTATTATACACAGGGCACTCAGCGCATGAGCCGTATTACATACAGTGTAGTATTGCCAGCTGGTATTATACACAGGGCACTCAGCGCATGAGCCGGTATTACATACAGTGTAGTATTGTCAGCTGGTATTATACACAGGGCACTCAGCGCATGAGCCGGTATTACATACAGTGTAGTATTGTCAGCTGGTATTATACACAGGGTATTCAGCGCATGAGCCGGTATTACATACAGTGTAGTATTGTCAGCTGGTATTATACACAGGGTATTCAGCGCATGAGCCGGTATTACATACAGTGTAGTATTGTCAGCTGGTATTATACACAGGGTATTCAGCGCATGAGCCGGTATTACATACAGTGTAGTATTGCCAGCTGGTATTATACACAGGGCATTCAGCGCATGAGCCGGTATTATACACAGGGCACTCAGCGCATGAGTCGGTATTACATACAGTGTAGTATTGTCAGCTGGTATTATACACAGGGCATTCAGCGCATGAGCCGGTATTACAGACGGTGTAGTATTGTCAGCTGGTATTATACACAGGGTATTCAGCGCATGAGCCGGTATTACATACAGTGTAGTATTGTCAGCTGGTATTATACACAGGGTATTCAGCGCATGAGCCGGTATTACATACAGTGTAGTATTGTCAGCTGGTATTATACACAGGGCATTCAGCGCATGAGCCGGTATTACATACAGTGTAGTATTGTCAGCTGGTATTATACACAGGGTATTCAGCGCATGAGCCGTTATTACATACGGTGTAGTATTGTCAGCTGGTATTATACACAGGGCATTCAGCGCATGAGCCGGTATTACATACAGTGTAGTATTGTCAGCTGGTATTATACACAGGCATTCAGCGCATGAGCCGGTATTATACACAGGGCATTCAGCGCATGAGCCGGTATTACATACAGTGTAGTATTGTCAGCTGGTATTATACACAGGGTATTCAGCGCATGAGTCGGTATTACATAAAGTGTAGTATTCTCAGCTGGTATTATACACAGGGCATTCAGCGCATGAGCCGGTATTACATACAGTGTAGTATTGTCAGCTGGTATTATACACAGGGCACTCAGCGCATGAGCCGGTATTATACACAGGGCACTCAGCGCATGAGCCGGTATTACATACAGTGTAGTATTGTCAGCTTGTATTATACACAGGGCATTCAGCGCATGAGCCGGAATTACATACAGTGTAGTATTGTCAGCTGGTATTATACACAGGGCATTCAGCGCATGAGCCGGTATTATACACAGGGGTATTCAGCGCATGAGCCGGTATTACATACAGTGTAGTATTGTCAGCTGGTATTATACACAGGGCACTCAGCGCATGAGACGGTATTATACACAGGGTATTCAGCGCATGAGGCGGTATTATACACAGGGCATTCAGCGCATGAGCCGGTATTACATACAGTGTAGTATTGTCAGCTGGTATTATACACAGGGTATTCAGCGCATGAGCCGGTATTACATACAGTGTAGTATTGTCAGCTGGTATTATACACAGGGCATTCAGCGCATGAGCCGGTATTACATACAGTGTAGTATTGTCAGCTGGTATTATACACAGGGTATTCAGCGCATGAGCCGGTATTACATACAGTGTAGTATTGCCAGCTGGTATTATACACAGGGCATTCAGCGCATGAGCCGGTATTATACACAGGGCATTCAGCGCATGAGTCGGTATTACATACAGTGTAGTATTGTCAGCTGGTATTATACACAGGGCATTCAGCGCATGAGCCGGTATTACAGACGGTGTAGTATTGTCAGCTGGTATTATACACAGGGTATTCAGCGCATGAGCCGGTATTACATACAGTGTAGTATTGTCAGCTGGTATTATACACAGGGTATTCAGCGCATGAGCCGGTATTACATACAGTGTAGTATTGTCAGCTGGTATTATACACAGGGCATTCAGCGCATGAGCCGGTATTACATACAGTGTAGTATTGTCAGCTGGTATTATACACAGGGCATTCAGCGCATGAGCCGGTATTACATACAGTGTAGTATTGTCAGCTGGTATTATACACAGGGCATTCAGCGCATGAGCCGGTATTATACACAGGGCATTCAGCGCATGAGCCGGTATTATACACAGGGTATTCAGCGCATGAGTCGGTATTACATACAGTGTAGTATTGTCAGCTGGTATTATACACAGGGCATTCAGCGCATGAGCCGGTATTACATACAGTGTAGTATTGTCAGCTGGTATTATACACAGGGCACTCAGCGCATGAGCCGGTATTATACACAGGGCACTCAGCGCATGAGCCGGTATTACATACAGTGTAGTATTGTCAGCTGGTATTATACACAGGGCATTCAGCGCATGAGCCGGTATTACATACAGTGTAGTATTGTCAGCTGGTATTATACACAGGGTATTCAGCGCATGAGCCGGTATTACATACAGTGTAGTATTGTCAGCTGGTATTATACACAGGGCACTCAGCGCATGAGCCGGTATTACATACAGTGTAGTATTGTCAGCTGGTATTATCCACAGGGCACTCAGCGCATGAGCCGGTATTATACACAGGGCACTCAGCGCATGAGCCGGTATTACATACAGTGTAGTATTGTCAGCTGGTATTATACACAGGGCATTCAGCGCATGAGCCGGTATTACATACAGTGTAATATTGTCAGCTGGTATTATACACAGGGCATTCAGCGCATGAGCCGGTATTACATACAGTGTAGTATTGTCAGCTGGTATTATACACAGGGCATTCAGCGCATGAGCCGGTATTATACACAGGGTATTCAGCGCATGAGCCGGTATTACATACAGTGTAGTATTGTCAGCTGGTATTATACACAGGGTATTCAGCGCATGAGCCGGTATTACATACAGTGTAGTATTGTCAGCTGGTATTATACACAGGGCACTCAGCGCATGAGCCGGTATTACATACAGTGTAGTATTGTCAGCTGGTATTATACACAGGGTATTCAGCGCATGAGCCGGTATTACATACGGTGTAGTATTGTCAGCTGGTATTATACACAGGGTATTCAGCGCATGAGACGGTATTATACACAGGGTATTCAGCGCATGAGCCGGTATTACATACGGTGCAGTATTGTCAGCTGGTATTATACACAGGGTATTCAGCGCATGAGACGGTATTATACACAGGGCACTCAGCGCATGAGACGGTATTATACACAGGGTATTCAGCGCATGAGGCGGTATTATACACAGGGCATTCAGCGCATGAGCCGGTATTACATACAGTGTAGTATTGTCAGCTGGTATTATACACAGGGCATTCAGCGCATGAGCCGGTATTACATACAGTGTAGTATTGTCAGCTGGTATTATACACAGGGCATTCAGCGCATGAGCCGGTATTACATACAGTGTAGTATTGTCAGCTGGTATTATACACAGGGCATTCAGCGCATGAGCCGGTATTACATACAGTGTAGTATTGTCAGCTGGTATTATACACAGGGCACTCAGCGCATGAGCCGGTATTACATACAGTGTAGTATTGTCAGCTGGTATTATACACAGGGCACTCAGCGCATGAGCCGGTATTACATACAGTGTAGTATTGTCAGCCGGTATTATACACAGGGCACTCAGCGCATGAGCCGGTATTACATACGGTGTATTATTGTCAGCTGGTATTATACACAGGGCATTCAGCGCATGAGCCGGTATTACATACGGTGTAGTATTGTCAGCTGGTATTATACACAGGGCATTCAGCGCATGAGCCGGTATTACATACAGTGTAGTATTGTCAGCTGGTATTATACACAGGGCACTCAGCGCATGAGCCGGTATTATACACAGGGCACTCAGCACATGAGCCGGTATTACATACAGTGTAGTATTGCCAGCTGGTATTATACACAGGGCACTCAGCGCATGAGCCGGTATTACATACAGTGTAGTATTGCCAGCTGGTATTATACACAGGGTATTCAGCGCATGAGCCGGTATTATACACAGGGTATTCAGCGCATGAGCCGGTATTACATACAGTGTAGTATTGCCAGCTGGTATTATACACAGGGTATTCAGCGCATGAGACGGTATTACATACAGTGTAGTATTGCCAGCTGGTATTATACACAGGGTATTCAGCGCATGAGCCGGTATTATACACAGGGTATTCAGCGCATGAGCCGGTATTACATACAGTGTAGTATTGCCAGCTGGTATTATACACAGGGCACTCAGCGCATGAGCCGTTATTACATACGGTGTAGTACCGGCTCATGCGCTGAGTGCCCTGTGTATAATACCGGCTCATGCGCTGAGTGCCCTGTGTATAATACCGGCTCATGCGCTGAATACCCTGTGTATAATACCAGCTGACAATACTACACTGTATGTAATACCGGCTCATGCGCTGAGTGCCCTGTGTATAATACCGGCTCATGCGCTGAATGCCCTGTGTATAATACCAGCTGACAATACTACACTGTATGTAATACCGGCTCATGCGCTGAGTGCCCTGTGTATAATACCAGCTGACAATACTACACGGTATGTAATACCGGCTCATGCGCTGAGTGCCCTGTGTGTAATACCAGCTGACAATACTACACTGTATGTAATACCGGCTCATGCGCTGAATACCCTGTGTATAATACCAGCTGACAATACTACACTGTATGTAATACCGGCTCATGCGCTGAATGCCCTGTGTATAATACCAGCTGACAATACTACACTGTATGTAATACCGGCTCATGCGCTGAATGCCCTGTGTATAATACCAGCTGACAATACTACACAGTATGTAATACCGGCTCATGCGCTGAATGCCCTGTGTATAATACCAGCTGACAATACTACACTGTATGTAATACCGGCTCATGCGCTGAATACCCTGTGTATAATACCAGCTGGCAATACTACACTGTATGTAATACCGGCTCATGCGCTGAATACCCTGTGTATAATACCAGCTGACAATACTACACTGTATGTAATACCGGCTCATGCGCTGAATGCCCTGTGTATAATACCAGCTGACAATACTACACTGTATGTAATACCGGCTCATGCGCTGAATGCCCTGTGTATAATACCAGCTGACAATATTACACTGTATGTAATACCGGCTCATGCGCTGAATGCCCTGTGTATAATACCGGCTGACAATACTACACCGTATGTAATACTGGCTCATGCGCTGAATGCCCTGTGTGTAATACCAGCTGACAATACTACACTGTATGTAATACCGGCTCATGCGCTGAATGCCCTGTGTATAATACCAGCTGACAATACTACACTGTATGTAATACCGGCTCATGCGCTGAATGCCCTGTGTATAATACCGCCTCATGCGCTGAATGCCCTGTGTATAATACCAGCTGACAATACTACACTGTATGTAATACCGGCTCATGCGCTGAATGCCCTGTGTATAATACCGCCTCATGCGCTGAATACCCTGTGTATAATACCGTCTCATGCGCTGAGTGCCCTGTGTATAATACCAGCTGACAATACTACACTGTATGTAATACCGGCTCATGCGCTGAATACCCTGTGTATAATACCGGCTCATGCGCTGAGTGCCCTGTGTATAATACCAGCTGACAATACTACACTGTATGTAATACCGGCTCATGCGCTGAATGCCCTGTGTATAATACCAGCTGACAATACTACACTGTATGTAATACCGGCTCATGCGCTGAATGCCCTGTGTATAATACTGGCTCATGCGCTGAATGCCCTGTGTATAATACCAGCTGACAATACTACACTGTATGTAATACCGACTCATGCGCTGAATACCCTGTGTATAATACCGGCTCATGCGCTGAATGCCCTGTGTATAATACCGGCTCATGCGCTGAATGCCCTGTGTATAATACCAGCTGACAATACTACACTGTATGTAATACCGGCTCATGCGCTGAATGCCCTGTGTATAATACCAGCTGACAATACTACACTGTATGTAATACCGGCTCATGCGCTGAATGCCCTGTGTATAATACCAGCTGAGAATACTACACCGTATGTAATAACGGCTCATGCGCTGAATACCCTGTGTATAATACCAGCTGACAATACTACACTGTATGTAATACCGGCTCATGCGCTGAATGCCCTGTGTATAATACCAGCTGACAATACTACACTGTATGTAATACCGGCTCATGCGCTGAATACCCTGTGTATAATACCAGCTGACAATACTACACTGTATGTAATACCGGCTCATGCGCTGAATACCCTGTGTATAATACCAGCTGACAATACTACACCGTCTGTAATACCGGCTCATGCGCTGAATGCCCTGTGTATAATACCAGCTGACAATACTACACTGTATGTAATACCGGCTCATGCGCTGAATGCCCTGTGTATAATACCGTCTCATGCGCTGAATGCCCTGTGTATAATACCGTCTCATGCGCTGAGTGCCCTGTGTATAATACCAGCTGACAATACTACACTGTATGTAATACCGGCTCATGCGCTGAATGCCCTGTGTATAATACCAGCTGACAATACTACACCGTATGTAATACCGGCTCATGCGCTGAATGCCCTGTGTATAATACCAGCTGACAATACTACACTGTATGTAATACCGGCTCATGCGCTGAGCCGGTATTACATACAGTGTAGTATTGTCAGCTGGTATTATACACAGGGCATTCAGCGCATGAGCCGGTATTACATACAGTGTAGTATTGTCAGCTGGTATTATACACAGGGCACTCAGTGCATGAGCCGGTATTATACACAGGGTATTCAGCGCATGAGCCGGTATTATACACAGGGCATTCAGCGCATGAGCCGGTATTATACACAGGGCATTCAGCGCATGAGCCGGTATTATACACAGGGCACTCAGCGCATGAGCCGGTATTACATACAGTGAAGTATTGTCAGCTGGTATTATACACAGGGTATTCAGCGCATGAGCCGGTATTATACACAGGGCATTCAGCGCATGAGCCGGTATTACATACAGTGTAGTATTGCTAGCTGGTATTATACACAGGGCACTCAGCGCATGAGCCGGTATTATACACAGGGCATTCAGCGCATGAGCCGGTATTATACACAGGGCATTCAGCTTGTGAGCCGGTATTACATACAGTGTAGTATTGTCAGCTGGTATTATACACAGGGCATTCAGCGCATGAGCCGGTATTACATACAGTGTAGTATTGTCAGCTGGTATTATACACAGGGCACTCAGCGCATGAGCCGGTATTACATACAGTGTAGTATTGTCAGCTGGTATTATACACAGGGTATTCAGCGCATGAGCCGGTATTACATACGGTGTAGTATTGTCAGCTGGTATTATACACAGGGCACTCAGCGCATGAGCCGGTATTACATACAGTGTAGTATTGTCAGCTGGTATTATACACAGGGCACTCAGCGCATGAGCCGGTATTACATACGGTGTAGTATTGTCAGCTGGTATTATACACAGGGCATTCAGCGCATGAGACGGTATTACATACAGTGTAGTATTGTCAGCTGGTATTATACACAGGGGCATTCAGCGCATGAGCCGGTATTACATACAGTGTAGTATTGTCAGCTGGTATTATACACAGGGCACTCAGCGCATGAGCCGGTATTACATACGGTGTAGTATTGTCAGCTGGTATTATACACAGGGCATTCAGCGCATGAGCCGGTATTACAGACGTGTAGTATTGTCAGCTGGTATTATACACAGGGTATTCAGCGCATGAGCCGGTATTACATACGGTGTAGTATTGTCAGCTGGTATTATACACAGGGCACTCAGCGCATGAGCCGGTATTATACACAGGGTATTCAGCGCATGAGCCGGTATTACATACAGTGTAGTATTGTCAGCTGGTATTATACACAGGGTATTCAGCGCATGAGCCGGTATTACATACAGTGTAGTATTGTCAGCTGGTATTATACACAGGGCATTCAGCGCATGAGCCGGTATTATACACAGGGCATTCAGCGCATGAGCCGGTATTACATACAGTGTAGTATTGTCAGCTGGTATTATACACAGGGTATTCAGCGCATGAGCCGGTATTACATACAGTGTAGTATTGCCAGCTGGTATTATACACAGGGCATTCAGCTTGTGAGCCGGTATTACATACAGTGTAGTATTGTCAGCTGGTATTATACACAGGGCATTCAGCGCATGAGCCGGTATTACATACAGTGTAGTATTGTCAGCTGGTATTATACACAGGGCACTCAGCGCATGAGCCGGTATTACATACAGTGTAGTATTGTTAGCTGGTATTATACACAGGGCACTCAGCGCATGAGTCGGTATTACATACAGTGTAGTATTGTCAGCTGGTATTATACACAGGGCATTCAGCGCATGAGCCGGTATTACATACAGTGTAGTATTGTCAGCTGGTATTATACACAGGGCATTCAGCGCATGAGCCGGTATTACATACAGTGTAGTATTGTCAGCTGGTATTATACACAGGGCACTCAGCGCATGAGCCGGTATTACATACAGTGTAGTATTGTCAGCTGGTATTATACACAGGGCACTCAGCGCATGAGCCGGTATTACATACAGTGTAATATTGTCAGCTGGTATTATAAACAGGGCACTCAGCGCATGAGCCGGTATTATACACAGGGTATTCAGCGCATGAGCCGGTATTACATACGGTGTAGTATTGCCAGCTGGTATTATACACAGGGTATTCAGCGCATGAGCCGGTATTACATACGGTGTAGTATTGCCAGCTGGTATTATACACAGGGTATTCAGCGCATGAGCCGGTATTACATACGGTGTAGTATTGCCAGCCGGTATTATAAACAGGGTGTTACGGTTACCCTTAGTCTCGCTGAGAGATGGACCGCTTAGTAGCCTGGATCCCTATTGCTAAAGAGGGGAGAAGCTGCTTTCCATAGTATTCTATATGAGTCTCGCAAATATAGAATAATCTCCCTTAGCTGCAGTACCGCTAGGATACCCTTCTGCCCACAAAAACGAGTCAACGCTGCGATTGAGGGTCAAACAAGAACTCAGGACTGGGATGCCCAGCCTGCTTTTTATTAAGGTTACATGCACACAGGGCACTCCCAGGGGGAGAGGGGGGGGAAGCACAAAATCCCCCATCACACATTTAGATAGAGAGCACTGTCCTTTGACAGGCCACAATAGGATTACAGTACTTAAGATAACAAGTTTACAAGTTCATCTTATCAATTAGCAGTCTGGCTCCAGAGGTGATTAGACAATAGTTTCTAAAAGCTGAAAAAAAAGAGTTAACTCTTTATGAAATGATACTTGTTACGGTTTTCTTGGAGCCCTTCTTAGGCGCTGGCTTGCTGGTTCAGGCATTGCTGCTGGGAAATAAGCTCTTCACAACAAAATAACTAATGCTTCTGTAACAGTGCTCCCTTTCTGTGGAACACTCTGGCAGACACGGTCTGACCCCTTTTCGGGGCAGACTAAGGCTGTCCAGACCGCTGATTATGCGGGGCTGAGGTCGGTTTGTCTGGACAACCCGTCGGCGTTGCCATTCTGTTTCCCAGGTCTGTAAGTAATGGTGAAATTGAAGGGTTGCAACGATAAGCTCCAACGTAATAGCCTGCCGTTATCTCCAGAGACCCGGTTCAGCCACACCAACGGGTTATGGTCGGTGACCAGAGTGAACTCCTGACCATATAAATAGGGAGTCAATTTCTTTAATGCCCACACCAAAGCCAAACACTCCTTTTCGACCGCTGCATAGCTGACTTCGCGGGGCAGGAGCTTCCGGCTGATGTAGGCAACTGGATGCTCCCCTCCATCTTCGCCTACTTGGCTGAGGACGGCTCCCAGCCCGAACATGGAAGCATCTGTATGGACGATAAAACGTTTGTTAAGGGCTGGGGCCGCCAAGACAGGAGCGTTAATTAGAGCATTTTTGAGAGCCTGGAAAGCCGTTTCACAGTGGGGAGACCACAGGACCTGTCGAGGTAAGTTCTTCTTGGTCAAGTCAGTCAGGGGTTTGGCAAGTGTGCTGTAGTCTGGTACGAACCGTCTATAGTACCCTGCCGTGCCCAGGAAGGCTAGGACCTGAGTCTTAGTGATGGGGGTGGGCCAATTGGCGACAGCTTCTATTTTGGCCGGCTCTGGTCGCTGCTTTCCACACCCCACCCGGTGACCCAGGTACTGTACCTCGGCCATCCCAAAGTGGCATTTTTCTGGCTTCAGAGTCAGGCCAGCAGCCCGGATCTGATCCAGAACCATTCCCACATGAGCTAAGTGGTCCTCCCAGGACTCACTGTGGATCGCTATGTCGTCCAGGTAGGCGCAAGCAAAACTCTGGAAGCCATCCAGGAGCCTATCCACCAAGCGCTGGAATGTAGCTGGGGCATTCTTCATCCCAAACGGCATTACCCTAAACTGATATAAGCCGAATGGGGTGACGAATGCCGACTTGGGGATAGCCTCCCGGGGCCAGGGGAATCTGCCAGTAACCTTTGCAGAGGTCAATAGTGGTCAGGTAATTTCCCCTGGCTATACGATCGAGTAGCTCGTCTACCCTGGGCATAGGGTAAGCGTCCGTCACGGTATTTTCATTGAGCCTCCGATAGTCTACGCAGAACCGGGTGGTCCCATCTTTCTTGGGCACCAAGACAACTGGGGAGGCCCAGGGACTATCGGAGGGCTCAATTACCCTGAGCTGGAGCATCTCATCGATCTCCTTCTTCATTCCTGTCCTAACTGCTTCGGGGATTCGGTACGGAGCCTGGCGCAAGGGAGCTTGTCCCGGAGTATCTACCTGGTGGGTGGTTAAAGTAGTGTACCCTGGCTTCGGGGAGAAGGTGAGGTGTTTAGACTGGAGGAGTTGGTTGAGCTGCTCCCTTTTCAGTGGGGCTAAGTCGGTCCCCCTATCTGAACCTGCGCCACTATACCTGTGGGGAGGCTCTTTTCTAATAGGTCTGGAATGGGTAAACTGTCGGGGTCTTCCTGAGGGGAACAACATACGGCCGTCACGTTCTCTGGCCGCTCAAAATATTCCTTGAGCATGTTTACATGGAATGTCTTTCTAAGATTGTTGTCGTGGCAGCTAGCTATCACATAAGTGGTGTCTCCCCTTTTCTCTACGATCTGGTAGGGACCCTGCCAGGACGCCTGCAATTTGTCTGTCTTCACCGGCTTAAGTACTAACACCTTTTGTAATATGGTGAAGATTCTCTTTCGGGCCCCCCGATCGTCCCATACTTTCTGTCTTCTCTGGGCCAACTGGAGATTAGCCCGCACGGATTTGGCTAATTGCTCCATTCGGTCCCTGAGTTCCAGCACGTATGGCACAATGGGGACACCGTCAGCCTCCATCTCTCCCTCCCAGTGCTCCCGGATCAGGTTTAGGGGTCCCCGTACCTTTCTTCCGTAGAGCAACTCGAAGGGAGAGAACCCTGTCGTTTCCTGGGGCACCTCCCGATAAGCAAATAGGAGGTGCGGCAGGAAGCGTTCCCAGTCTCGGTATTCCTGAGTGAACGTCTTGAGCATTTGCTTGAGGGTCCCATTGAACCTCTCACACAGCCCGTTCGTCTGGGGGTGGTATGGGGAGCTCAGGAGGGACTTAATTTTGCAAACCTGCCAGAGTTGTTGGGTCAATTCAGCCGTAAATTGGGTGCCTCGGTCGGATAGGATTTCTTTTGGAAATCCTACCCGGGAGAACACCTGTACTAGTGCATTCGCTACCGTATCCGCTTGTATGTTGGATAGGGCGACAGCCTCTGGGTACCTGGTAGCGTAGTCCACTACGGTAAGAATGTATCGCTTACCGGAGGGACTAGGGGTAGCCAGTGGTCCCACTAGGTCAATAGCAACCCGGCTGAAGGGTTCCTCTACAATGGGCATATTTACTAGCTGGGCTTTAGGGTGATCGCCTCGCCTTCCTACTCGTTGACACACATCGCAGGTGTTACAGTAAGTTCTAACGTCAGCGTGCACCCCTGGCCAAAAGAACGTGTGAGTAATGCAGTGTAGGGTACGGGTAACGGCTAGGTGGCCTGCTAAGGGGATGTCGTGGCCTATTTTGAGGATTTCTTGACGGTATTTGTGGGGCACTACCAGCTGTCGCCTACGCTGTCCCCTTTTCTCTGTCCAGCGGTATAGTTTCCCTTTTTCCCATAAGAATGTTTCGTTATCTGCCCCGCCCCCTCCGGTCTCTGCTCGTTCCCGGTACTTTTGTAAGGTCGGGTCAGTCTTAGACTCTGCCTCGAAAGCATCTGGGGTGTCCCAGGGTATGGGGCCTAACCTGTCAGGCAAGGTCGGGGTAGGTCTTACCTGTGTCTCCCGCACTGGTGAGAGCTCTCGCTCCGTCCGGGCTTGGGCCCGTGTAGTCACTGGGTCCGCCTCGTTGTTGCATACTGGAGCATAGGCAGAAGTCATGGGGCCCAAATCGTTGCCCAGTAGTACTTCGGCAGGTAAATTATCCATTAGGCCCACGTTCACAGCCCCCTTTCCCGCTCCCCAATCAAGATGCACTTTAGCTGTTGGAATTTTGTACACATCCCCCCCCCGCCACTCTAACGGCCACAGTCTGTCCGGATCGCTTGTGCTCTGGCACCAAATGACTCTGTACCAGCGTGATAGTAGCCCCTGTGTCTCGCAATCCCTCGGTAGATCGCCCCTCGAGCCATACCCTCTGCCGATGGTGCTGGCGGTTATCTGAGGCAGCATATACAGGGTCTGCCTCGTGAAGCGGCCCCACATATCCCTCCATAGGGCCCTCTTGGTTAACACAGAGGGCCCGGGCCGGACGATAGGACCCAGAGGGGTAATTGTAATTCCTGGGTGTCTGGTGCGTATTAAGGGGGCAGCTAGCCATGAAATGCCCTGGTTGCTTGCATCGGTGGCAAGTCGGTCTGGGACGCTCAGAGCTGTTATTGGGTGGTCCTGAGTGTCGGACGGGCCTTGTGGGCACCGGGGCTCGGAATTCAGTACGAGGGGGTGCACGGTAAACCTCTCTGGGTTCGACCCGTGCTGGAGCTCGGTAGTTCATGGGTTCGTGAAGACGGGAGTCATAATGTTCATCGGCCAATTTGGCTGCTTCTTCTAAGGTAGAAGGCCGCCTGTCTCGCAGCCATTCCTTCCCTTGCTGTTCCATGCCATTATAAAAATGTTCTAAGAGAAACAATTGTAAAATTTCCTCCCCAGTCACCGCTTTACTTCCGCTCAGCCAGTGATTTGCCGCTCTCCGCATTCGGTGCGCCCATTCCATATGGGTATCGTTAGGCTTCTTTTCCGTGCCCCGAAACTGTCGGCGATACGTGTCCGGAGTTACAGCGTACCGTCGCAACAGTGTCTCCTTAACTAGCTCATACTGTGTCACTTCCTCAGCACCCAGAGTACGAAAGGCTTCCAGGGCTCGCCCGGATAGTTTCCCAGACAATATCGTGGGCCACTCTCTGTTGGGAATCTGGTGCAGGGCACATTGCCTTTCGAAGTCCGCCAAATATTCATCAATCCCTGTCTCGCTCTCTAGGAAGGGTCGAAATGCCGCATAGGGTATCTTGGGCCTCCCAGCATTTTCGACAGGGATGATTACCTGCGGGGCTTCAGCATTGCGGTGTGCATTCGCTAGGTTGAGTTTGTGGGCTCGAGTCTCTCGTATATCCTCGTCCGCCTCTGCCATCAACTGCTGTACCAATTCCATGGAGGGGTTCGGCCCGTATAATGAGAGCCTTTCCCGAACAATCCTGGTTTTTTCGTCACTAATCGTGGTCGGTGTTTCCGCCATTGTGAAGCTCTGATCCAGTTCGGTCAATTCTGCGATCAGCTCTCTCCTCGGCCGGTTGCTGGCGTACCCCCCCTCTGCTTTCAAGTAAATCCTTTTGGGTTGTACGCTTCAATTTTTCGTAAGCGCTCTCCATCCGTTCTGTACTTCTCCTAGGAAATCCAGGAAAATCCCGCCGCTGCCGCCAAATGTTACGGTTACCCTTAGTCTCGCTGAGAGATGGACCGCTTAGTAGCCTGGATCCCTATTGCTAAAGAGGGGAGAAGCTGCTTTCCATAGTATTCTATATGAGTCTCGCAAATATAGAATAATCTCCCTTAGCTGCAGTACCGCTAGGATACCCTTCTGCCCACAAAAACGAGTCAACGCTGCGATTGAGGGTCAAACAAGAACTCAGGACTGGGATGCCCAGCCTGCTTTTTATTAAGGTTACATGCACACAGGGCACTCCCAGGGGGAGAGGGGGGGGGAAGCACAAAATCCCCCATCACACATTTAGATAGAGAGCACTGTCCTTTGACAGGCCACAATAGGATTACAGTACTTAAGATAACAAGTTTACAAGTTCATCTTATCAATTAGCAGTCTGGCTCCAGAGGTGATTAGACAATAGTTTCTAAAAGCTGAAAAAAAAGAGTTAACTCTTTATGAAATGATACTTGTTACGGTTTTCTTGGAGCCCTTCTTAGGCGCTGGCTTGCTGGTTCAGGCATTGCTGCTGGGAAATAAGCTCTTCACAACAAAATAACTAATGCTTCTGTAACACAGGGCATTCAGCGCATGAGCCGGTATTACATACAGTGTAGTATTGTCAGCTGGTATTATAAACAGGGCATTCAGCGCATGAGCCGGTATTACATACAGTGTAGTATTGTCAGCTGGTATTATAAACAGGGCACTCAGCGCATGAGCCGTATTACATACAGTGTAGTATTGTCAGCTGGTATTATACACAGGGTATTCAGCGCATGAGCCGGTATTACATACAGTGTAGTATTGCCAGCTGGCATTATACACAGGGTATTCAGCGCATGAGCCGGTATTACATACAGTGTAGTATTGCCAGCTGGTATTATACACAGGGAATTCAGCGCATGAGCCGGTATTACATACAGTGTAATATTGTCAGCTGGTATTATACACAGGGCACTCAGCGCATGAGCCGGTATTACATACGGTGTAGTATTGCCAGCTGGTATTATATACAGGGCCTTCAGCGCATGAGCCGGTATTACATACAGTGTAGGTATTGTCAGCTGGTATTATACACAGGGCCTTCAGCGCATGAGCCGGTATTACATACAGTGTAGTATTGTCAGCTGGTATTATACACAGGGCATTCAGCGCATGAGCCGGTATTACATACGGTGTAGTATTGTCAGCTGGTATTATACACAGGGCATTCAGCGCATGAGCCGGTATTAAATACAGTGTAGTATTGTCAGCTGGTATTATACACAGGGCACTCAGCGCATGAGCCGGTATTACATACGGTGTAGTATTGTCAGCTGGTATTATACACAGGGCACTCAGCGCATGAGCCGGTATTACATACAGTGTAGTATTGTCAGCTGGTATTATACACAGGGCATTCAGCGCATGAGCCGGTATTACATACAGTGTAGTATTGCCAGCTGGTATTATACACAGGGTATTCAGCGCATGAGCCGGTATTACATACAGTGTAGTATTGTCAGCTGGTATTATACACAGGGCATTCAGCGCATGAGCCGGTATTACATACAGTGTAGTATTGTCAGCTGGTATTATACACAGGGCATTCAGCGCATGAGCCGGTATTACATACGGTGTAGTATTGTCAGCTGGTATTATACACAGGGCATTCAGCGCATGAGCCGGTATTACATACGGTGTAGTATTGTCAGCTGGTATTATACACAGGGCATTCAGCGCATGAGACGGTATTACATACAGTGTAGTATTGTCAGCTGGTATTATACACAGGGTATTCAGCGCATGAGCCGGTATTACATACAGTGTAGTATTGTCAGCTGGTATTATACACAGGGTATTCAGCGCATGAGCCCGTATTACATACAGTGTAGTATTGTCAGCTGGTATTATACACAGGGCATTCAGCGCATGAGCCGGTATTACATACGGTGTAGTATTGTCAGCTGGTATTATACACAGGGCATTCAGCGCATGAGCCGGTATTACATACAGGTACTAAACCAGTTTTTTTTCTTCAGTATACACAAGAGAGGAACCATTGAATGATACTTTGGAACAGAATAGAACATGCCAGTCCATACCACTAACTGGGTTTTGTTTAGAGGATATCAGGAAAAAACTAAAAAATATTAAGGTAAATAAAACTCCAGGCCCAGATGGAATACACCCAAGGGTGTTAAGTGAACTTAGCACTGTTATAGACAAACCTTTACTCTTAATTTTTCAAGACTCATTATCCTCAGGCATGGTACCCCAGGATTGGCGTAAAGCTGATGTGGTGCCACTCTTCAAAAAGGGAAGCAGGGATGATCCAGGAAGCTATAGACCAGTTAGTCTGACATCAATAGTGGGGAAGATATTTGAAGGGATTATAAGGGATTATATTGATGAGCATATTCGTGTAAACAAGATTATGAGTTCTAATCAGCATGGCTTTAGGAGAAATAGATCATGTCAAACTAATCTAATTAGATTCTACGAGGAAGTAAGTAAAAATATAGATAAAGGGGAATCAGTTGATGTGATATACTTAGATTTTGCAAAGGCATTTGATACAGTGCCACATGAGAGATTAATGCACAAAATTAAGGGACTGGGAATAGCTGAAAATGTTAGCTCATGGATAAATAACTGGATAAAAGATAGGGGAGCAACGAGTAGCAGTAAATGGATCATACTCAGATTGGACAAAGGTAATCAGTGGCGTCCCCCAGGGATCAGTACTGGGCCCTGTTCTTTTTAATATTTTTATAAATGACTTGGAGCAAGGATTAAATAGCGACATCTCTATTTTTGCAGATGATACTAAGTTAAGTAAGGTCATTAGGTCAGAGCAGGATGAACTCTCTTTGCAAAGGGATTTGCTAAAATTAGAACTATGGGCAAGTGAATGGAAAATGAGATTTAATACGGAAAAATGTAAGGTTCTACATTTTGGAAGTAAAATTAAGCAGGCTACGTATTTTTTAAATGGGACAAGACTTAGCCAAACACAGGAGGAAAGGGATTTGGGAGTAGTAATAGATAACAAGCTAAAGATGAGTGCACAATGCAGGGCAGCGGCTTCAAAGGCTAATAAGATACTAGCATGTATTAAAAGAGGCATTGATTCAAGGGAGGAAAGCATAATTCTGTCATTATATAAAGCCCTGGTAAGACCTCACCTTGAGTTTGGAGTGCAGTTCTGGGGACCGATTGCTAAAAAATATATTGCAGAACTAGAAAAAGTTCAGAGAAGGGCCACAAAGCTAATAAGGGGATTGGAGAAATTAACCTATGAGGAGAGGCTAGCCAAACTGGGTCTGTTCTCTTTAGAAAAAAGGCACTTGAGAGGTGACATGATTACTTTATATAAATATATTCAAGGCCCATATACAGAGATGGCAGAAGCTCTTTTTATTCCAAGAAAATTGTTTCTGACAAGAGGTCATAATTTAAGGTTGGAGGAAAGGAGATTTAATCTCCTGCAACGGAAACGTTTTTTCACTGTAAGAGCAATAAAATTGTGGAACTCATTACCAAAGGAGGTAGTGAATGCCAATACCATAGATACATTTAAAAATAGTCTGGATAAATTTCTGTATATAAACATAATTCATGGATATGATTGCTAGTATTAAATGGGTCACATTTTAATGGGGTTATTTAAGCTTAACTGGAGCTTTTTGTAAGTATTTTAGATTTGTATAGGTTAAACTCGATGGACTTCAGTCTTTTTTCAACCTTATCTACTATGTTACTATGTTACTATGTTACAGTGTAGTATTGCCAGCTGGTATTATCCACAGGGCATTCAGCGCATGAGCCGGTATTACATACAGTGTAGTATTGTCAGCTGGTATTATACACGGGGCATTCAGCGCATGAGCCGGTATTACATACAGTGTAGTATTGCCAGCTGGTATTATCCACAGGGCATTCAGCGCATGAGCCGGTATTACATACAGTGTAGTATTGTCAGCTGGTATTATACACGGGGCATTCAGCGCATGAGCCGGTATTACATACAGTGTAGTATTGTCAGCTGGTATTATCCACAGGGCATTCAGCGCATGAGCCGGTATTACATACAGTGTAGTATTGTCAGCTGGTATTATACACAGGGCATTCTGCGCATGAACCGGTATTATACACAGGGCATTCAGTGCATGAGCCGGTATTATACACAGGGCACTCAGCGCATGAGACGTATTACATACAGTGTAGTATTGTCAGCTGGTATTATCCACAGGGCATTCAGCGCATGAGCCGGTATTACATACAGTGTAGTATTGTCAGCTGGTATTATCCACAGGGCATTCAGCGCATGAGCCGGTATTACATACAGTGTAGTATTGTCAGCTGGTATTATACACAGGGCATTCAGCGCATGAGCCGGTATTACATACAGTGTAGTATTGTCAGCTGGTATTATACACAGGGTATTCAGCGCATGAGCCGGTATTACATACAGTGTAGTATTGTCAGCTGGTATTATCCACAGGGCATTCAGCGCATGAGCCGGTATTACATACAGTGTAGTATTGTCAGCTGGTATTATCCACAGGGCATTCAGCGCATGAGCCGGTATTACATACAGTGTAGTATTGTCAGCTGGTATTACACACAAGGCACTCAGCGCATGAGCCGGTATTACATACGGTGTAGTATTGTCAGCTGGTATTATACACAGGGCATTCAGCGCATGAGCCGGTATTACATACGGTGTAGTATTGTCAGCTGGTATTATACACAGGGCATTCAGTGCATGAGCCGGTATTACATACAGTGTAGTATTGTCAGCTGGTATTATACACAGGGTATTCAGCGCATGAGCCGGTATTACATACGGTGTAGTATTGTCAGCTGGTATTATACACAGGGCATTCAGCGCATGAGCCGGTATTATACACAGGGTATTCAGCGCATGAGCCGGTATTACATACAGTGTAGTATTGCCAGCTGGTATTATACACAGGGCACTCAGCGCATGAGCCGGTATTACATACAGTGTAGTATTGTCAGCTGTTATTATCCACAGGGCATTCAGCGCATGAGCCGGTATTACATACGGTGTAGTATTGCCAGCTGGTTATTATATACAGGGCATTCAGCGCATGAGCCGGTATTATACACAGGGCATTCAGCGCATGAGCCGGTATTACATACAGTGTAGTATTGTCAGCTGGTATTATACACAGGGCATTCAGCGCATGAGCCGGTATTACATACAGTGTAGTATTGTCAGCTGGTATTATACACAGGGCATTCAGCGCATGAGCCGGTATTATACACAGGGTATTCAGCGCATGAGCCGGTATTACATACAGTGTAGTATTGCCAGCTGGTATTATACACAGGGCACTCAGCGCATGAGCCGGTATTACATACAGTGTAGTATTGTCAGCTGGTATTATACACAGGGCATTCAGCGCATGAGCCGTATTACATACAGTGTAGTATTGTGAGCTGGTATTACACACAGGGCACTCAGCGCATGAGCCGGTATTACATACAGTGTAGTATTGCCAGCTGGTATTATACACAGGGCACTCAGCGCATGAGCCGGTATTACATACAGTGTAGTATTGTCAGCTGGTATTATACACAGGGCCTTCAGCGCATGAGCCGGTATTACATACAGTGTAGTATTGCCAGCTGGTAGTATACACAGGGCACTCAGCGAATGAGCCGGTATTACATACAGTGTAATACTGACAGCTGGTATTATACACAGGGCATTCAGCGCATGAGCCGGTATTACATAGACAGGAGGGGGAGGGGGTAACAGAGAGAGGAGTAACTGACAGGAGGAGGGGGTAACTGTGACAGGAGGAGGGGCTACAGAGAGGAGGGGCTACTTTGACAGGAGGAGGGGCTACAGAGATGAGGAACTAACTGGCAGTGGGAGGGGCTATAGAGAGGAGGAGCTAACTGTGATAGGAGGGGCTGCTGAGAGGAGGAGCTAACTGTGATAGGAGGAGGGACTATAGAGAGGAGGAGATATCTGTGACAGGAGGAGGGGCTACAGAGAGGAGCAGCTGACAATGGGAGGGGCTAAATAGAGAAGGAGCTGTGATAGGAGGAGGGGCTACAGAGAGGAGGAGCTAACTGAGGGGAGGGGCTAACTGACATGAGGAGGTGCTACAGAGAGGAGGAGCTAACTGTAATAGGAATAGGGGCTACAGAGAGGAGGAGCTAACTGTGACAGGAGCAGGGGCTACAGATAGGAGGAGCTAACTGTGAGAGGGGGGAGGGGCTACAGAGTGAAGGATCTAACTGACAGGAGGAGGAGCTGACAGGATGAGGGGCTACAGAGAGGAGGAGCTAACTGTGAAAGGAGGAGGGTCTATAGAGAGGAGGAGCTGATAGGAGGAGGAGCTACATAGAGGAGGAGCTAACTAACAGGGGGAGGGGCTACAAAGAGGAGGAGCTAGCTGACAGAAGGAGGGGCTACAGGTAGGGGGAGCTAACTGTGATAGGAGGATGGGCTACAGACAGGAGGAGCTAACTTACGGGGAGGGGCTACATAGAGGAGGAGCTATCTGTGATAGGAGGGGGCTACAGAGAGGAGGAGCTAACTGTGATAGGAGGAGGGGCTACAGAGAGGGGGGCTAACTGTGACAGGGGAGGGGCTACAGAGAGGAGGAGCTGACAGGAGGAGGGGCTACATAGAGGAGGAGCTAACTGTGATAGGAGGAGGGGCTACAGAGAGGAGGAGCTAACTGTGATAGGAGGGGGCTACAGAGAGGAGGAGCTAACTGTGATAGGAGGGGCTACAGAGAGGAGGGCCTAACTGCTGGGGCGGGGGCTACATAGGGGAGGAGCTTACTGTGATTGGAGGGGGGCTACAGAGAGGAGGCGCTAACTGTTATAGGAGGAGTAGCTACAGAGAGGAGGAGCTAACTGTGATAGGAGGGGAGGCTACAGATAGGATGAGCTAACTATGATAGAAGGGGGGCTACAGCGAGGAGGAGCTAACTGTGATAGGAGGGGCTACAAAGAGGAGGAGCTAGCTGACAGAAGGAGGGGCTACAGGTAGGGGGAGCTAACTGTGATAGGAGGATGGGCTACAGACAGGAGGAGCTAACTTACGGGGAGGGGCTACATAGAGGAGGAGCTATCTGTGATAGGAGGGGGCTACAGAGAGGAGGAGCTAACTGTGATAGGAGGAGGGGCTACAGAGAGGGGGGCTAACTGTGACAGGGGAGGGGCTACAGAGAGGAGGAGCTGACAGGAGGAGGGGCTACATAGAGGAGGAGCTAACTGTGATAGGAGGAGGGGCTACAGAGAGGAGGAGCTAACTGTGATAGGAGGGGGCTACAGAGAGGAGGAGCTAACTGTGATAGGAGGGGCTACAGAGAGGAGGGCCTAACTGATGGGGAGGGGCTACATAGGGGAGGAGCTTACTGTGATTGGAGGGGGGCTACAGAGAGGAGGCGCTAACTGTTATAGGAGGAGTAGCTACAGAGAGGAGGAGCTAACTGTGATAGGAGGGGAGGCTACAGAGAGGATGAGCTAACTATGATAGAAGGGGGGCTACAGCGAGGAGGAGCTAACTGTGATAGGAGGGGCTACACAGAGGAGGAGCTAACTGTGATAGGAGGGGAGGCTTACAGAGAGGATGAGCTAACTGATAGAAGGGGGGCTACAGAGAGGAGGGGCTAATTGTGATAGGAGGGGCTACAGAGAGGAGGGGCTAACTGTGATAGAAGGAGTGGCTACAGATAGGAGCTAACTGTGATAGGAGAAGGGGCTACAGAGAGGAGGAGCTAATTGTGACAGGGGGAGGGGCTACATAGAGGAGGAGCTAACTGTGATAGGTGGGGGGCTACAGAGAGGAGGCGCTAACTGTGATAGGAGGGGGGCTACAGAGAGGAGGAGCTAACTGTGATAGGAAAAGGGGCTACAGAGAAGAGGGGTTAACTGTGATAGGAAAAGGGGCTACAGAGAGGAGGGGCTAACTGTGATAGGAGGGGGGCTACAGAGAGGAGGAGCTAACTGTGATAGGAGGGGGCTACAGAGAAGAGGGGTTAACTGTGATAGGAAAAGGGGCTACAGAGAGGAGGGGCTAACTGTGAAAGGAGGAGGGTCTATAGAGAGGAGGAGCTGATAGGAGGAGGAGCTACATAGAGGAGGAGCTAACTAACAGGGGGAGGGGCTACAAAGAGGAGGAGCTAGCTGACAGAAGGAGGGGCTACAGGCAGGAGGAGCTAACTTACGGGGAGGGGCTACATAGAGGAGGAGCTATCTGTGATAGGAGGGGGGCTACAGAGAGGAGGAGCTAACTGTGATAGGAGGAGGGGCTACAGAGAGGGGGCTAACTGTGACAGGGGAGGGGCTACAGAGAGGAGGAGCTGACAGGAGGAGGGCTACATAGAGGAGGAGCTAACTGTGATAGGAGGAGGGGCTACAGAGAGGAGGAGCTAACTGTGATAGGAGGGGGCTACAGAGAGGAGGAGCTAACTGTGATAGGAGGGGCTACAGAGAGGAGGGCCTAACTGATGGGGAGGGGCTACATAGGGGAGGAGCTTACTGTGATTGGAGGGGGGCTACAGAGAGGAGGCGCTAACTGTTATAGGAGGAGTAGCTACAGAGAGGAGGAGCTAACTGTGATAGGAGGGGAGGCTACAGAGAGGATGAGCTAACTATGATAGAAGGGGGGCTACAGCGAGGAGGAGCTAACTGTGATAGGAGGGGCTACAAAGAGGAGGAGCTAGCTGACAGAAGGAGGGGCTACAGGTAGGGGGAGCTAACTATGATAGGAGGATGGGCTACAGACAGGAGGAGCTAACTTACGGGGAGGGGCTACATAGAGGAGGAGCTATCTGTGATAGGAGGGGGCTACAGAGAGGAGGAGCTAACTGTGATAGGAGGAGGGGCTACAGAGAGGGGGGCTAACTGTGACAGGGGAGGGGCTACAGAGAGGAGGAGCTGACAGGAGGAGGGGCTACATAGAGGAGGAGCTAACTGTGATAGGAGGAGGGGCTACAGAGAGGAGGAGCTAACTGTGATAGAGGGGGCTACAGAGAGGAGGGGCTAACTGTGATAGGAGGGGCTACAGAGAGGAGGGCCTAACTGATGGGGAGGGGGCTACATAGGGGAGGAGCTTACTGTGATTGGAGGGGGGCTACAGAGAGGAGGCGCTAACTGTTATAGGAGGAGTAGCTACAGAGAGGAGGAGCTAACTGTGATAGGAGGGGAGGCTACAGAGAGAATGAGCTAACTATGATAGAAGGGGGGCTACAGCGAGGAGGAGCTAACTGTGATAGGAGGGGCTACACAGAGGAGGAGCTAACTGTGATAGGAGGGGAGGCTACAGAGAGGATGAGCTAACTGATAGAAGGGGGGCTACAGAGAGGAGGGGCTAATTGTGATAGGAGGGGCTACAGAGAGGAGGGCTAACTGTGATAGAAGGAGTGGCTACAGATAGGAGCTAACTGTGATAGGAGAAGGGGCTACAGAGAGGAGGAGCTAATTGTGACAGGGGGAGGGGCTACATAGAGGAGGAGCTAACTGTGATAGGAGGGGGGCTACAGAGAGGAGGCGCTAACTGTGATAGGAGGGGGGCTACAGAGAGGAGGAGCTAACTGTGATAGGAAAAGGGGCTACAGAGAAGAGGGGTTAACTGTGATAGGAAAAGGGGCTACAGAGAGGAGGGGCTAACTGTGATAGGAGGGGGGCTACAGAGAGGAGGAGCTAACTGTGATAGGAAAAGGGGCTACAGAGAAGAGGGGTTAACTGTGATAGGAAAAGGGGCTACAGAGAGGAGGGGCTAACTGTGATAGGAGGGGGGCTACAGAGAGGAGGGGCTAACTGTGATTGGAGGAGGTGCTACAGAGAGGAGGGGCTAACTGTGATAGGAGGAGGGGCTACAGAGAGGAGGGGCTAACTGTGATAGGAGGGGGGCTACAGAGAAGAGGAGCTAACTGTGATAGGAGGGGCTAACTGGGATAGGAGGGGGGCTACAGAGAGGAGAAGCTAACTGATAGGATGAGGGGCTACAGAGAGGAGGGGCTAACTGTGATAGAAAGGGGGGCTACAGAGAGAAGGGGGTTAACTGTGATAGGAGGAGGGCTACAGAGAGGAGGGGCTAACTGTGATAGGAGGAAGGGCTACAGAGAGGAGGGGCTAACTGTGATAGGAGGGGGTGCTAACTGTGATAGGAAGGGGGCTACAGAGAGGAGGGGCTAACTGTGATAGGAGGAAGGGCTACAGAGAGGAGGGGCTAACTGTGATAGGAGGGGGGTGCTAACTGTGATAGGAAGGGGGCTACAGAGAGGAGGGAGCTAACGGTGAACTAACTGTGATAGGAGGGGCTACAGAGAGGAGGGGCTAACTTTTATAGGAGGGGGCTACAGAGAGGAGGGGGCTAACTGTGATAGGAGGAGGGGCTAACTTTGATAGGAGGGGGGCTACAGAGAGGAGGAGCTAACTGTGATAGGAGGAGGGGCTACAGAGAGGAGGAGCTAACTGATAGGAGGAAGGGCTACAGAGAGGAGGGGCTAACTGTGATAGGAGGAAGGGCTACAGAGAGGAGGGGCTAACTGTGATAGGAGGAGGGGCTACAGAGAGGAGGGGCTAACTGTGATAGGAAAAAGGGCTACAGAGAGGAGGGGCTAACTGTGATAGGAGGGGGTGCTAACTGTGATAGGAAGGGGGCTACAGAGAGGAGGAGCTAACGGTGAACTAACTGTGATAGGAGGGGCTACAGAGAGGAGGGGCTAACTGTGATAGGAGGAGGGGCTACAGAGAGGAGGGGCTAACTGAAAGAGGGGGGTTCTATGCAAGAGAGAAATAAAGAAATGAAAATGATTTCACAGAATATCACAGTAGCCGCTATACCGGGCAGGTTTGATTATAGTGAGCACTTACAGTAACACCGGGTCACTGCAGCATTAAATATGGCGACATCAGCCTCAATTAACACCAATTACTGCAATTCCTCGAAAACTCCCAACCTACGTCACTTCCGGTGACTCTTCTAGCAGGTGCCACTAGTAAAGATGGCGGCTACCATTGCTTTGTAAAGATGGCGGCGTCTGGTATTTCACGTGCAGCCCGAGTGCTGGCAGAAAAGATCCGATCAGAGAAAACATTTCCTAGAAAAGAGAGAACAGACAGAGAGAAGGTAACGCTGGTACAGCCTTGTGCCCATCTCACTGCCAGCCCCTGTGCCCATCTCACTGCCAGCCTTGGTGCCCTTGTGATCATCTCATTGCCAGCCCTGCTGCCCCGTGCCCATCTCACTGCCAGCCCCTGTGCCCATCTCACTGCCAGCCCCTGTGCCCATCTCACTGCCAGCCCCTGTGTCCATCTCACTGCCAGCCCCTGTGTCCATCTCACTGCCAGCCCCTGTGCCCATCTCACTGCCAGCCTTGGTGCCCTTGTGATCATCTCATTGCCAGCCCTGCCGCCCATTTCACTGCCAGCCCTGCCGCCCTTCTGTCTATCTCACTGCCAGCCCCTGTGCCCATCTCACTGCCAGCCTTGGTGCCATTGTGATCATCTTATTGCCAGCCCTGCCATCCTTGTGCCCATCTCACTGCCAGCCTTGCCGCCCATCTAACTGCCAGCCCTGCCGCCCTTCTGACTATCTCACTGCCAGCCCCTGTGCCCATCTCACTGCCAGCCCTTGGTTCCCTTGTGATCATCTCATTGCCAGCCCTGCCGTCCTTGTGCCCATCTCACTGCCAGCCTTGCCGCCCATCTAACTGCCAGCCCTGCCTCCCTTCTGTCCATCTCACTGCCAGCCCTGCCGCCCTTCTGTCTATCTCACTGCCAGCCCTGGTGCCCTTGTGATCACCTTACTGCCAGCCCTGCTGCCCCTGTGCCCATCGCACTGCCAGCCCTGCTGCCCCTGTGCCCATCGCACTGCCAGCCCTGCTGCCCCTGTGCCCATCGCACTGCCAGCCCTGCTGCCCCTGTGCCCATCGCACTGCCAGCCCTGCTGCCTCTGTGCCTATCGCACTGCCAGCCCTGCTGCCCATCTCATTACCAGCCCTGTCACCCCGGTGCATTGGTACCTCACTGTAGCCATCACTTTGCCAGCATTGGTACCCCCCCCTGTAGCCCATCACTTTGCCAGCATTGGTACCCCCCCCCTGTAGCCATCACTTTGCCAGCATTGGTACCCCCCCTGTAGCCATCACTTTGCCAGCATTGGTACCCCCCTGTAGTCATCACTGGGCCAGCATTGGTACCTCACTGTAGCCATCACTTTGCCAGCATTGGTACCCCCCTGTAGCCATCACGTTTCCAGCATTGGTACCCCCCTGTAGCCATCACTTTGCCAGCATTGGTACCCCCCTGTAGCCATCACTTTGCCAGCATTGGTACCCCCCTGTAGTCATCACTGGGCCAGCATTGGTACCTCACTGTAGCCATCACTTTGCCAGCATTGGTACCCCCCCTGTAGCCATCACGTTTCCAGCATTGGTACCCCCCTGTAGCCATCACTTTGCCAGCATTGGTACCCCCCTGTAGTCATCACTTTGCCAGCATTGGTACCTCACTGTAGTCATCACTTTGCCAGAATTGGTACCCGCCTCTAGTCATCACTTTGCCAGCATTGGCACCTCACTGTAGTCATCACTTTGCCAGCATTGGTACCCGCCTGTAGCCATCACTTTGCGAGCATTGGTACCTGCCTGTAGCCATCACTTTGCCAGCATTGGTACCTCACTGTAGCCATCACTTTGCCAGCATTGGTACCCCCCTGTAGCCATCACTTTGCCAGCATTAGTACCCCCCTGTAGCCATCACTTTGCCAGCGGTCACACACATTTCCAGTCCTGGTACCCACCGTTAAAGTGATATTAAACCCAAACATTTTCTTGTATGATTCAGACAGAACATATAATTTTAAATAAAAATTTCCAGTTTACTTCTATTATCAAATGTAGGAGTTACAAATATCTCTCACTGTCAAGTTGGTCACAACAGAGGCGCCACTATAAGGCCATAGATAGAGAATCATACATCCAATTCACTGAAACACCAAGAACAGTGAAGGCGCTCCAATAGCAAAGTATCTCTATTGTAGGCTAAATGACCCTCCTAAGTTGTTCTCCCAAAGGAAGGAAACGCATGGGTGATTGTAGAGCTCCCCAGCTCGCTCACCTCCAGTAACTAAACCATAGCGTGTCCCACAATTGTACGGTGAAGCAAACACCCAGGATTCACATCCATGATTTTAAACGATCCTTCCAACTCACTTGGGGGTTATTTATAAAAAGCACTAGACTTCAAAATGTTGTTAAAAACAAATAACTTGTTTAGCAATAGTAATGGTAAAGTTTCTTCAAGCAGAATGTTATTAGCAAATTAGCTTTGTTCCCAAGACTTTCTGTGCTGAAGAGATACCTAGGTAGCACCTGGTGCACCAGGTGCTGCCATCTAGTGCTCTTGCAAATGCGTAGCAAAACTGCTGCCATCTAGTGCTCTTGCAAAACTGCTGCCATCTAGTGCTCTTGCAAATGCACAGCAAAACTGCTGCCATCTAGTGCTCTTGCAAAACTGCTGCCATCTAGTGCTCTTGCAAATGCACAGCAAAACTGCTGCCCTCTAGTGCTCTTGCAAATGCATAGCAAAACTGCTGCCATCTAGTACTCTTGCAAATGCATAGCAAAACTGCTGCCATCTAGTGCTCTCGCAAAACTGCTGCCATCTAGTACTCTTGCAAATGCATAGCAAAACTGCTGCCATCTAGTGCTCTCGCAAAACTGCTGCCATCTAGTGCTCTTGCAAATGCACAGCAAAACTGCTGCCATCTAGTGCTCTCGCAAAACTGCTGCCATCTAGTGCTCTTGCAAATGCATAGCAAAACTGCTGCCCTCTAGTGCTCTTGCAAATGCATAGCAAAACTGCTGCCCTCTAGTGCTCTTGCAAAACTGCTGCCATCTAGTGCTCTTGCAAAACTGCTGCCATCTAGTGCTCTTGCAAATGCATAGCAAAACTGCTGTCCTCTAGTGCTCTTGCAAAACTGCTGCCATCTAGTGCTCTTGCAAATGCACAGCAAAACTGCTGCCATCTAGTGCTCTCGCAAAACTGCTGCCCTCTAGTGCTCTTGCAAATGCATAGCAAAACTGCTGCCATCTAGTGCTCTCGCAAAAACTGCTGCCCTCTAGTGCTCTTGCAAATGCATAGCAAAACTGCTGCCCTCTAGTGCTCTTGCAAATGCATAGCAAAACTGCTGCCCTCTAGTGCTCTTGCAAAACTGCTGCCATCTAGTGCTCTTGCAAAACTGCTGCCATCTAGTACTCTTGCAAATGCATAGCAAAGCTGCTGCCATCTAGTGCTCTTGCAAATGCATAGCAAAACTGCTGCCCTCTAGTGCTCTTGCAAATGCATAGCAAAACTGCTGCCCTCTAGTGCTCTTGCAAAACTGCTGCCCTCTAGTGCTCTTGCAAAACTGCTGCATCTAGTACTCTTGCAAATGCATAGCAAAGCTGCTGCCATCTAGTGCTCTTGCAAATGCATAGCAAAACTGCCTGCCCTCTAGTGCTCTTGCAAAACTGCTGCCATCTAGTGCTCTTGCAAATGCACAGCAAAACTGCTGCCATCTAGTGCTCTTGCAAATGCACAGCAAAACTGCTGCCATCTAGTACTCTTGCAAATGCATAGCAAAACTGCTGCCCTCTAGTGCTCTTGCAAATGCACAGCAAAACTGCTGCCCTCTAGTGCTCTTGCAAAACTGCTGCCATCTAGTGCTCTTGCAAATGCATAGCAAAACTGCTGCCATGTAGTGCTCTCGCAAAACTGCTGCCATCTAGTGCTCTTGCAAATGCATAGCAAAACTGCTGCCATCTAGTGCTCTCGCAAACTGCTGCATCTAGTGCTCTTGCAAATGCACAGCAAAACTGCTGCCCTCTAGTGCTCTTGCAAAACTGCTGCCATCTAGTGCTCTTGCAAATGCATAGCAAAACTGCTGCCATGTAGTGCTCTCGCAAAACTGCTGCCATCTAGTGCTCTTGCAAATGCATAGCAAAACTGCTGCCATCTAGTGCTCTCGCAAAACTGCTGCCATCTAGTGCTCTTGCAAATGCACAGCAAAACTGCTGCCCTCTAGTGCTCTTGCAAATGCACAGCAAAACTGCTGCCCTCTAGTGCTCTTGCAAATGCACAGCAAAACTGCTGCCATCTAGTGCTCTTGCAAATGCACAGCAAAACTGCTGCCATCTAGTGCTCTTGCAAATGCACAGCAAAACTGCTGCCCTCTAGTGCTCTTGCAAATGCACAGCAAAACTGCTGCCCTCTAGTGCTCTTGCAAATGCACAGCAAAACTGCTGCCCTCTAGTGCTCTTGCAAAACTGCTGCCATCTAGTGCTCTTGCAAATGCATAGCAAAACTGCTGCCCTCTAGTGCTCTTGCAAATGCACAGCAAAACTGCTGCCATCTAGTGCTCTTGCAAATGCATAGCAAAACTGCTGCCATCTAGTGCTCTCGCAAAACTGCTGCCATCTAGTGCTCTCGCAAAACTGCTGCCATCTAGTGCGCTCGCAAAACTGCTGCCATCTAGTGCTCTCGCAAAACTGCTGCCATCTAGTGCTCTTGCAAATGCACAGCAAAACTGCTGCCATCTAGTGCTCTCGCAAATCTGCTGCCATCTAGTGCTCTTGCAAATGCATAGCAAAACTGCTGCCCTCTAGTGCTCTTGCAAATGCATAGCAAAACTGCTGCCCTCTAGTGCTCTTGCAAAACTGCTGCCATCTAGTGCTCTTGCAAATGCATAGCAAAACTGCTGCCCTCTAGTGCTCTTGCAAAACTGCTGCCATCTAGTGCTCTTGCAAATGCACAGCAAAACTGCTGCCATCTAGTGCTCTCACAAAACTGCTGCCCTCTAGTGCTCTTGCAAATGCACAGCAAAACTGCTGCCATCTAGTGCTCTCGCAAAACTGCTGCCCTCTAGTGCTCTTGCAAATGCACAGCAAAACTGCTGCCATCTAGTGCTCTCGCAAAACTGCTGCCATCTAGTTCTCTTGCAAATGCACAGCAAAACTGCTGCCCTCTAGTGCTCTTGCAAATGCACAGCAAAACTGCTGCCATCTAGTGCTCTTGCAAATGCATAGCAAAACTGCTGCCATCTAGTGCTCTTGCAAAACTGCTGCCCTCTAGTGCTCTTGCAAATGCATAGCAAAACTGCTGCATCTAGTGCTCTCGCAAAACTGCTGCCCTCTAGTGCTCTTGCAAAACTGCTGCCCTCTAGTGCTCTTGCAAAACTGCTGCCATCTAGTGCTCTTGCAAAACTGCTGCCCTCTAGTGCTCTTGCAAAACTGCTGCCCTCTAGTGCTCTTGCAAAACTGCTGCCATCTAGTGCTCTCGCAAAACTGCTGCCCTCTAGTGCTCTTGCAAAACTGCTGCCCTCTAGTGCTCTTGCAAAACTGCTGCCCTCTAGTGCTCTTGCAAAACTGCTGCCATCTAGTGCTCTTGCAAAACTGCTGCCATCTAGTGCTCTTGCAAAACTGCTGCCATCTAGTGCTCTTGCAAAACTGCTGCCATCTAGTGCTCCATACACATGCACACTCCTAAGCTTATGTCCCTGCTTTTCAGCAAGAGATGCCAAGAGGACGAAGAAAAATTCATAATAGAAGTAAACTAGAAAGTTGTTTAAAATGATCTGCTCTATCTGAATCATAAAAGAAAAACAATTGGGGTTTCATATCCCTTTAATTCTTTATCCCTTCATAGCTTCACACTCTTAAGGTTTTCCCACTGAAGCCCGAGACTTTGTTTTACCTTCTCTCCCAGAATCCTCCCCTTCATGTGTCACTGCGAGGATTAAAGAGTCGAATTGTGAAGGAAAAGTCCGATCTGGTCCTGATAAACAAACCTACTGGATTGTCTGTGCACGGTAAGTCTCCAAGAAGGTGGTGAATAAGTGACAGTAAGTGCCCCAGAGGAACATCATGGGGGTGACTGACCGACTCGGGGGTGACTGACCGACTCTGGGGTGGGATTTTCTGTGTCTCTCCTCGCTTGTGCGCTCTCTGCGGCACGGCTCCCCTGGCAGCGCCCCCCTCTCTGCGGCACGGCTCCCCTGGCAGCGCCCCCCTCTCTGCGGCACGGCTCCCCTGGCAGCGCCCCCCTCTCTGCGGCACGGCTCCCCTGCAGCGCCCCCCCTCTCTGCGGCACGGCTCCCCTGGCAGCGCTCCCCCTCTCTGCGGCACGGCTCCCCTGGCAGCGTCCCTCATTATGGTTTATTTTCTAGGTGGCCCTGATGTACAATACAGTGTAGCATCTCTACTTCCAGCGCTCGCACAAAAACTGTTTGGGAGAGGTGCAGAGCCGCTGAGACTTTGCCATAGATTAGACAGAAACACCAGCGGAGCGCTAATCCTGGCCCGGAGTGAGGAAGCCGCTCACCATGTGCAGGAGCTCCTGCGAGAGCACAAAGCACAGAGGGTCTATTGGTGAGTGAAGGCATAGAGGGGCAAGGGAGTGACAAGGATCGGGATTACAGTTGTGTCTTGTTACAGGGCTCTGTGCCTCGGGGTTCCTTCTCCTCTGGAGGGAATTGTGGACATTCCAATAATAGAGCGTGTGACCCCCGGACCACAGAAGCACTACAAGGTAATAATATTCATTTATAAAGCGCCAAGAGATTCCCGCATCGCTGGCCATGGGTACAAATATAAAAATACAATATAGAAAAGACACCAAAGTTCAACAAACAAATACAGGTGGAATTGAGGGCCCTGTTCCCGTGGGAACTTACAATCTAGATAATATACGTGTGTTATATCAGTAGTGCCAGTGTGTGTGTGTTATATCAGTAGTGACAGTGTGTGTGTTATATCAGTAGTGACAGTGTGTGTGTTATATCAGTAGTGACAGTGTGTGTGTTATATCAGTAGTGACAGTGTGTGTGTTATATCAGTAGTGCCAGTGTGTGTTATATCAGTAGTGACAGTGTGTGTGTTATATCAGTAGTGACAGTGTGTGTGTTATATCAGTAGTGACAGCGTGTGTTATATCAGTAGTGCCAGTGTGTATGTTATATCAGTAGTGACAGTGTGTGTGTTATATCAGTAGTGCCAGTGTGTGTGTTATATCAGTAGTGACAGTGTGTGTTATATCAGTAGTGCCAGTGTGTATGTTATATCAGTAGTGACAGTGTGTGTGTTATATCAGTAGTGCCAGTGTGTGTGTTATATCAGTAGTGACAGTGTGTGTGTTATATCAGTAGTGACAGTGTGTGTGTTATATCAGTAGTGCCAGTGTGTGTTATATCAGTAGTGACAGTGTGTGTGTTATATCAGTAGTGACAGTGTGTGTGTTATATCAGTAGTGACAGCGTGTGTTATATCAGTAGTGACAGTGTGTGTTATATCAGTAGTGACAGTGTGTGTTATATCAGTAGTGACAGTGTGTGTGTTATATCAGTAGTGCCAGTGTGTGTGTTATATCAGTAGTGCCAGTGTGTGTGTTATATCAATAGTGACAGTGTGTGTTATATCAGTAGTGACAGTGTGTGTTATATCAGTAGTGACAGTGTATGTGTTATATCAGTAGTGACAGTGTGTGTGTTATATCAGTAGTGACAGTGTGTGTTATATCAGTAGTGACAGTGTGTGTGTTATATCAGTAGTGACAGTGTGTGTTATATCAGTAGTGACAGCGTGTGTTATATCAGTAGTGACAGTGTGTGTTATATCAGTAGTGACAGTGTGTGTGTTATATCAGTAGTGACAGTGTGTGTGTTATATCAGTAGTGCCAGTGTGTGTGTTATATCAGTAGTGCCAGTGTGTGTGTTATATCAGTAGTGACAGTGTGTGTGTTATATCTGTAGTGAGAGTGTGTGTTATATCAGTAGTGACAGTGTGTGTTATATCAGTAGTGCCAGTGTGTGTGTTATATCAGTAGTGCCAGTGTGTGTGTTATATCAGTAGTGCCAGTGTGTGTTATATCAGTAGTGACAGTGTGTGTTATATCAGTAGTGACAGTGTGTGTGTTATATCAGTAGTGACAGCGTGTGTGTTATATCAGTAGTGACAGTGTGTGTTATATCAGTAGTGACAGTGTGTGTGTTATATCAGTAGTGACAGTGTGTGTGTTATATCAGTGACAGTGTGTGTGTTATATCAGTAGTGACAGTGTGTGTGTTATATCAGTAGTGACAGTGTGTGTTATATCAGTAGTGACAGTGTGTGTGTTATATCAGTAGTGCCAGTGTGTGTTATATCCGTAGTGACAGTGTGTGTGTTTATATCAGTAGTGACAGTGTGTGTGTTATATCAGTAGTGACAGTGTGTTATATCAGTAGTGACAGTGTGTTATATCAGTAGTGACAGTGTGTTATATCAGTAGTGACAGTGTGTTATATCAGTAGTGACAGTGTGTGTTATATCAGTAGTGACAGTGTGTGTGTTATATCAGTAGTGACAGTGTGTGTGTTATATCAGTAGTGACAGTGTGTGTGTTATATCAGTAGTGACAGTGTGTGTTATATCAGTAGTGACAGTGTGTGTTATATCAGTAGTGACAGTGTGTGTGTTATATCAGTAGTGACAGTGTGTGTGTTATATCAGTAGTGACAGCGTGTGTGTTATATCAGTAGTGCCAGTGTGTGTGTTATATCAGTAGTGACAGTGTGTGTTATATCAGTAGTGCCAGTGTGTATGTTATATCAGTAGTGACAGTGTGTGTGTTATATCAGTAGTGCCAGTGTGTGTGTTATATCAGTAGTGCCAGTGTGTGTGTTATATCAGTAGTGCCAGTGTGTGTGTTATATCAGTAGTGACAGTGTGTGTTATATCAGTAGTGACAGTGTGTGTGTTATATCAGTAGTGACAGTGTGTGTGTTATATCAGTAGTGACAGCGTGTGTTATATCAGTAGTGACAGTGTGTGTTATATCAGTAGTGACAGTGTGTGTTATATCAGTAGTGACAGTGTGTGTGTTATATCAGTAGTGCCAGTGTGTGTGTTATATCAGTAGTGCCAGTGTGTGTGTTATATCAATAGTGACAGTGTGTGTTATATCAGTAGTGACAGTGTGTGTTATATCAGTAGTGACAGTGTGTGTGTTATATCAGTAGTGACAGTGTGTGTGTTATATCAGTAGTGACAGTGTGTGTGTTATATCAGTAGTGACAGTGTGTGTGTTATATCAGTAGTGACAGTGTGTGTTATATCAGTAGTGACAGTGTGTGTGTTATATCAGTAGTGACAGTGTGTGTGTTATATCAGTAGTGACAGTGTGTGTTATATCAGTAGTGACAGTGTGTGTGTTATATCAGTAGTGACAGTGTGTGTGTTATATCAGTAGTGACAGTGTGTGTGTTATATCAGTAGTGACAGGGTGTGTGTTATATCAGTAGTGACAGTGTGTGTTATATCAGTAGTGACAGTGTGTGTGTTATATCAGTAGTGACAGTGTGTGTGTTATATCAGTAGTGACAGTGTGTGTGTTATATCAGTAGTGACAGTGTGTGTGTTATATCAGTAGTGACAGTGTGTGTGTTATATCAGTAGTGACAGTGTGTGTGTTATATCAGTAGTGACAGTGTGTGTGTTATATCAGTAGTGCCAGTGTGTGTGTTATATCAGTAGTGCCAGTGTGTGTGTTATATCAGTAGTGACAGTGTGTGTGTTATATCAGTAGTGACAGTGTGTGTGTTATATCAGTAGTGACAGTGTGTGTGTTATATCAGTAGTGACAGTGTGTGTGTTATATCAGTAGTGCCAGTGTGTGTTTATATCAGTAGTGCCAGTGTGTGTGTTATATCAGTAGTGACAGTGTGTGTGTTATATCAGTAGTGACAGTGTGTGTGTTATATCAGTAGTGACAGCGTGTGTGTTATATCAGTAGTGACAGTGTGTGTTATATCAGTAGTGACAGTGTGTGTGTGTTATATCAGTAGTGACAGTGTGTGTTATATCAGTAGTGACAGTGTGTGTGTTATATCAGTAGTGACAGTGTGTGTTTATATCAGTAGTGACAGCGTGTGTTATATCAGTAGTGACAGTGTGTGTGTTATATCAGTAGTGACAGTGTGTGTGTTATATCAGTAGTGACAGTGTGTGTGTTATATCAGTAGTGACAGTGTGTGTGTTATATCAGTAGTGACAGTGTGTGTGTTATATCAGTAGTGACAGTGTGTGTGTTATATCAGTAGTGACACTGTGTGTTATATCAGTAGTGCCAGTGTGTGTGTTATATCAGTAGTGACAGTCGTGTGTTTATATCAGTAGTGACAGGTGTGTGTATATCAGTAGTGACAGTGTGTGTGTTATATCAGTAGTGACAGTGTGTGTTATATCAGTTGTGACAGGTGTGTGTGTTATATCAGTAGTGCCAGTGTGTGTGTTATATCAGTAGTGCCCAGGTGTGTGTGTTATATCAGTAGTGACAGTGTGTGTTATATCAGTAGTGACAGTGTGTGTGTTATATCAGTAGTGCCCATGTGTGGGTGTTATATCAGTAGTGCCAGTGTGTGTGTTTATATCAGTAGTGACAGTGTGTGTGTTATATCAGTAGTGACAGTGTGTGTGTTATATCAGTAGTGACAGTGTGTGTGTTATATCAGTAGTGCCAGTGTGTGTGTTATATCAGTAGTGACAGTGTGTTATATCAGTAGTGACAGTGTGTGTTTATATCAGTAGTGACAGTGTGTGTGTTATATCAGTAGTGGACAGTGGTGTGTTATATCAGTAGTGACAGTGTGTGTTATATCAGTAGTGACAGTTGTGTGTTATATCAGTAGTGCCAGTGTGTGTTTATATCAGTGTGTCAGTGTGTGTTTATATCAGTAGTGCCACGTGTGTTATATCAGTAGTGACAGTGTGTTATATCAGTAGTGACAGTGTGTGTGTTATATCAGTAGTGACAGTGTGTGTGTTATATCATAAGTGACAGTGTGTGTGTTATATCCAGTAGTGACAGTGTGTGTGTTATATCAGTAGTGACAGTGTGTGTGTTATATCAGTAGTGACAGTGTGTGTGTATATCAGTAGTGACAGTGTGTTATATCAGTAGTGCCAGTGTGTTATATCAGTAGTGACAGCGTGTGTGTTATATCAGTAGTGACAGTGTGTGTTATATCAGTAGTGACAGTGTGTGTGTTATATCAGTAGTGACAGTGTGTGTGTTATATCAGTTGTGACAGTGTGTGTGTGTTATATCAGTAGTGACAGCGTGTGTTATATCAGTAGTGACAGCGTGTGTTATATCAGTAGTGACAGTGTGTGTGTTATATCAGTAGTGCCAGTGTGTGTTATATCAGTAGTGACAGTGTGTGTGTTATATCAGTAGTGACAGTGTGTGTGTTATATCAGTATGACAGTGTGTGTGTTATATCAGTAGTGACATGTGGTGTGTTATATCAGTAGTGACAGTGTGTGTGTTATATCAGTAGTGACAGTTGTGTGTTATATCAGTAGTGACAGCGTGTGTTATATCAGTAGTGACAGCGTGTGTTATATCAGTAGTGCCAGCTGTGTGTTTATATCAGTAGTGCCAGTGTGTGTGTTATATCAGTAGTGACAGTGTGTGTGTTATATCAGTAGTGACAGTGTGTGTGTTATATCAGTAGTGACAGTGTGTGTGTTATATCAGTAGTGCCAGTGTGTGTTATATCAGTAGTGACAGCGTGTGTGTTATATCAGTAGTGACAGCGTGTGTGTTATATCAGTAGTGACAGTGTGTGTGTTATATCAGTAGTGGCAGTGTGTGTTATATCAGTAGTGACAGTGTGTGTGTTATATCAGTAGTGGCAGTGTGTGTGTTATATCAGTAGTGACAGTGTGTGTGTTATATCAGTAGTGACAGCGTGTGTTATATCAGTAGTGACAGCGTGTGTGTTATATCAGTAGTGACAGTGTGTTATATCAGTAGTGACAGTGTGTGTTTATATCAGTAGTGACAGTGTGTGTTATATCAGTAGTGACAGTGTGTGTGTTATATCAGTAGTGACAGTGTGTGTTATATCAGTAGTGACAGTGTGTGTTATATGAGTAGTGCCAGTGTGTGTGTTATATCAGTAGTGACAGTGTGTGTTATATCAGTAGTGACAGTGTGTGTGTTATATCAGTAGTGACAGCGTGTGTGTTATATCAGTAGTGACAGTGTGTGTGTTATATCAGTAGTGACAGTGTTTGTGTTATATCAGTAGTGACTGTGTGTGTGTTATATCAGTAGTGACAGTGTGTGTTATATCAGTAGTGACAGTGTGTGTGTTATATCAGTAGTGCCAGTGTGTGTGTTATATCAGTAGTGACAGTGTGTGTTATATCAGTAGTGACAGTGTGTGTGTTATATCAGTAGTGACAGTGTGTGTGTTATATCAGTAGTGACAGCGTGTGTTATATCAGTAGTGACAGTGTGTGTGTTATATCAGTAGTGACAGTGTGTGTGTTATATCAGTAGTGACAGTGTGTTATATCAGTAGTGACAGCGTGTGTGTTATATCAGTAGTGACAGCGTGTGTGTTATATCAGTAGTGACAGTGTGTGTTATATCAGTAGTGACAGTGTGTGTGTTATATCAGTAGTGACAGTGTGTGTTATATCAGTAGTGACAGTGTGTGTGTTATATCAGTAGTGACAGTGTGTGTGTTATATCAGTAGTGCCAGTGTGTGTTATATCAGTAGTGACAGTGTGTGTTATATCAGTAGTGACAGTGTGTGTTATATCAGTAGTGACAGTGTGTGTTATATCAGTAGTGACAGTGTGTGTGTTATATCAGTAGTGACAGTGTGTGTGTTATATCAGTAGTGACAGTGTGTTATATCAGTAGTGACAGTGTGTGTGTTATATCAGTAGTGACAGTGTGTGTTATATCAGTAGTGACAGTGTGTGTGTTATATCAGTAGTGACAGTGTGTGTGTTATATCAGTAGTGACAGTGTGTGTGTTATATCAGTAGTGACAGTGTGTGTTATATCAGTAGTGACAGCGTGTGTGTTATATCAGTAGTGACAGCGTGTGTGTTATATCAGTAGTGCCAGTGTGTGTGTTATATCAGTAGTGCCAGTGTGTGTGTTATATCAGTAGTGACAGTGTGTGTGTTATATCAGTAGTGACAGTGTGTGTGTTATATCAGTAGTGACAGTGTGTGTGTTATATCAGTAGTGCCAGTGTGTGTGTTATATCAGTAGTGACAGTGTGTGTGTTATATCAGTAGTGACAGTGTGTGTTATATCAGTAGTGACAGGTGTGTGTTATATCAGTAGTGACAGTGTGTGTTATATCAGTAGTGACAGTGTGTGTGTTATATCAGTAGTGACAGTGTGTGTTATATCAGTAGTGACAGTGTGTGTGTTATATCAGTAGTGACAGTGTGTGTGTTATATCAGTAGTGACAGCGTGTGTTATATCAGTAGTGACAGTGTGTGTGTTATATCAGTAGTGACAGTGTGTGTTATATCAGTAGTGACAGTGTGTGTGTTATATCAGTAGTGACAGTGTGTGTGTTATATCAGTAGTGACAGTGTGTGTGTTATATCAGTAGTGACAGTGTGTGTGTTATATCAGTAGTGACAGTGTGTGTGTTATATCAGTAGTGACAGTGTGTGTGTTATATCAGTAGTGACAGTGTGTGTTATATCAGTAGTGACAGTGTGTGTGTTATATCAGTAGTGACAGTGTGTGTGTTATATCAGTAGTGACAGTGTGTGTTATATCAGTAGTGCCAGTGTGTGTTATATCAGTAGTGACAGCGTGTGTGTTATATCAGTAGTGCCAGCGTGTGTTATATCAGTAGTGCCAGTGTGTGTGTTATATCAGTAGTGACAGCGTGTGTTATATCAGTAGTGACAGTGTGTGTGTTATATCAGTAGTGACAGCGTGTGTTATATCAGTAGTGACAGTGTGTTATATCAGTAGTGACAGTGTGTGTTATATCAGTAGTGACAGTGTGTGTTATATCAGTAGTGACACTGTGTGTTATATCAGTAGTGACACTGTGTGTTATATCAGTAGTGCCAGTGTGTGTGTTATATCAGTAGTGCCAGTGTGTGTTATATCAGTAGTGACAGTGTGTGTTATATCAGTAGTGCCAGTGTGTGTGTTATATCAGTAGTGACAGTGTGTGTTATATCAGTAGTGACAGTGTGTGTGTTATATCAGTAGTGCCAGTGTGTGTGTATAACAGTAGTGCCAGTGTGTGTGTTATATCAGTAGTGACAGGTGTGTGTTATATCAGTAGTGACAGTGTGTGTGTGTTATATCAGTAGTGCCAGTGTGTGTGTTATATCAGTAGTGACAGTGTGTGTGTTATATCAGTAGTGACAGTGTGTGTTATATCAGTAGTGACAGTGTGTGTGTTATATCAGTAGTGACAGTGTGTGTGTTATATCAGTAGTGCCAGTGTGTGTGTTATATCAGTAGTGACAGTGTGTGTTATATCAGTAGTGACAGTGTGTGTGTTATATCAGTAGTGCCAGTGTGTGTGTTATATCAGTAGTGACAGAGTGTGTGTTATATCAGTAGTGACAGTGTGTGTTATATCAGTAGTGACAGTGTGTGTTATATCAGTAGTGACAGTGTGTGTGTGTTATATCAGTAGTGACAGTGTGTGTTATATCAGTAGTGCCAGTGTGTGTGTTATATCAGTAGTGACAGCGTGTGTTATATCAGTAGTGACAGTGTGTGTGTTATATCAGTAGTGACAGTGTGTGTGTTATATCAGTAGTGACAGTGTGTGTTATATCAGTAGTGACAGTGTGTGTGTTATATCAGTAGTGACAGTGTGTGTGTTATATCAGTAGTGACAGTGTGTGTGTTATATCAGTAGTGACAGTGTGTGTTATATCAGTAGTGACAGTGTGTGTGTTATATCAGTAGTGACAGTGTGTGTGTTATATCAGTAGTGACAGTGTGTGTTATATCAGTAGTGACAGTGTGTGTGTTATATCAGTAGTGACAGTGTGTGTGTTATATCAGTAGTGACCTGTGTTGTGTTATATCAGTAGTGCCAGTGTGTGTGTTATATCAGTAGTGACAGCGTGTGTTATATCAGTAGTGCCAGTGTGTGTGTTATATCAGTAGTGCCAGTGTTTGTGTTATATCAGTAGTGACAGTGTGTGTTATATCAGTAGTGACAGTGTGTGTGTTATATCAGTAGTGACAGTGTGTGTTATATCAGTAGTGACAGTGTGTGTGTTATATCAGTAGTGACAGTGTGTGTGTTATATCAGTAGTGACAGTGTGTGTTATATCAGTAGTGACAGCGTGTGTTATATCAGTAGTGACAGCGTGTGTTATATCAGTAGTGCCAGTGTGTGTGTTATATCAGTAGTGCCAGTGTGTGTGTTATATCAGTAGTGCCAGTGTGTGTGTTATATCAGTAGTGCCAGTGTGTGTGTTATATCAGTAGTGACAGTGTGTGTGTTATATCAGTAGTGCCAGTGTGTGTTATATCAGTAGTGACAGCGTGTGTGTTATATCAGTAGTGACAGCGTGTGTGTTATATCAGTAGTGACAGTGTGTGTTATATCAGTAGTGGCAGTGTGTGTTATATCAGTAGTGACAGTGTGTGTGTTATATCAGTAGTGGCAGTGTGTGTGTTATATCAGTAGTGACAGTGTGTGTGTTATATCAGTAGTGACAGCGTGTGTTATATCAGTAGTGACAGCGTGTGTTATATCAGTAGTGACAGTGTGTTATATCAGTAGTGACAGTGTGTGTTATATCAGTAGTGACAGTGTGTGTTATATCAGTAGTGACAGTGTGTGTGTTATATCAGTAGTGACAGTGTGTGTTATATCAGTAGTGACAGTGTGTGTTATATGAGTAGTGCCAGTGTGTGTGTTATATCAGTAGTGACAGTGTGTGTTATATCAGTAGTGACAGTGTGTGTGTTATATCAGTAGTGACAGCGTGTGTGTTATATCAGTAGTGACTGTGTGTGTGTTATATCAGTAGTGACAGTGTTTGTGTTATATCAGTAGTGACAGTGTGTGTGTTATATCAGTAGTGACAGTGTGTGTTATATCAGTAGTGCCAGTGTGTGTGTTATATCAGTAGTGCCAGTGTGTGTTATATCAGTAGTGACAGTGTGTTATATCAGTAGTGACAGTGTGTGTGTTATATCAGTAGTGACAGTGTGTGTGTTATATCAGTAGTGACAGCGTGTGTTATATCAGTAGTGACAGTGTGTGTGTTATATCAGTAGTGACAGTGTGTGTGTTATATCAGTAGTGACAGTGTGTGTTATATCAGATAGTGACAGCGTGTGGTGTTATATCAGTGAGTGACAGCGTGTGTGTTATATCAGTAGTGACAGTGTGTGTTATATCAGTAGTGACTGTTGTGTGTGTTATATCCAGTAGTGACCAGTGTGTTGTTATATCAGTAGTGACAGTGTGTGTGTTATATCAGTAGTGACAGTGTGTGTGTTATATCAGTAGTGCCAGTGTGTTATATCAGTAGTGCCAGTGTGTTATATCAGTAGTGACAGTGTGTTATATCAGTAGTGCCAGTGTGTTATATCAGTAAGTGACAGTGTGTGTGTTATATCAGTAGTGACAGTGTGTGTGTATATATCAGTAGGTAGACAGCTGTTGTGTGTTATAATCAGTAAGTGACAGTGTGTCGTTATATCAAGAATAGTGCACAGTGTGTGTTATATCAGTACGTGACAGATGTGGTGTGTTATATCCGTACGTGACAGTGTTTGTGTGTTATATCAGATAGTGACAGTGTGTAGTGTTATATCAGTAGAGTGACAGTGTGTGTTTATATCAGTAGTGACAGCGTGTGTGTTATATCAGTAGTGACAGTGTGTGTGTTATATCAGTAGTGACAGTGTGTGTGTTATATCAGTAGTGACAGTGTGTGTGTTATATCAGTAGTGACAGTGTGTGTGTTATATCAGTAGTGACAGTGTGTGTGTTATATCAGTAGTGACAGTGTGTGTGTTATATCAGTAGTGCCAGTGTGTGTGTTATATCAGTAGTGACAGTGTGTGTGTTATATCAGTAGTGACAGTGTGTGTTATATCAGTAGTGACAGCGTGTGTGTTATATCAGTAGTGACAGAGTGTGTGTTATATCAGTAGTGACAGTGTGTGTGTTATATCAGTAGTGACAGTGTGTGTGTTATATCAGTAGTGACAGTGTGTGTGTTATATCAGTAGTGACAGTGTGTGTGTTATATCAGTAGTGACAGTGTGTGTGTTATATCAGTAGTGACAGTGTGTGTGTTATATCAGTAGTGGACAGGTGTGTTATATCAGTAGTGACAGTGTGTGTGTTATATCAGTAGTGACAGTGTGTGTGTTAATCAGTAGTGACAGTGTGTGTGTTATATCAGTAGTGACAGTGTGTGTTATATCAGTAGTGACAGTGTGTGTGTTATATGTAGTGAGAGAGTGTGTGTGTTATATCAGTAGTGACAGTGTGTGTTTATATCAGTAGTGACAGTGTGTGTGTTATATCAGTAGTGACAGTGTGTGTGTTATATCAGTAGTGACAGTGTGTGTTATATCAGTAGTGACAGTGTGTTATATCAGTAGTGACAGGTGTGTGTTATATCAGTAGTGACCAGGTGGTGTTATATCAGTTAAGTGACAGCTGCTGTGTGTTTATATCAGTAGTGACTGTGTGTGTGTTATATCTGTAGTGACAGTGTGTGTGTTATATCAGTAGTGACAGTGTGTTATATCAGTAGTGACAGTGTGTGTTTTATCAGTAGTGACAGTGTGTGTTATATCAGTAGTGACAGTGTGTGTTATATCAGTAGTGACAGTGTGTTATATCAGTAGTGACAGTGTGTGTGTTATATCAGTAGTGACAGTGTGTGTGTTATATCAGTAGTGACAGTGTGTGTTATATCAGTAGTGACAGTGTGTGTTATATCAGTAGTGCCAGCGTGTGTGTTATATCAGTAGTGACAGTGTGTGTTATATCAGTAGTGACAGTGTGTGTGTTATATCAGTAGTGACAGTGTGTGTGTTATATCAGTAGTGCCAGTGTGTGTTATATCAGTAGTGACAGAGTGTGTGTTATATCAGTAGTGACAGTGTGTGTGTTATATCAGTAGTGCCAGTGTGTGTTATATCAGTAGTGACAGTGTGTGTGTAATATCAGTAGTGACTGTGTGTGTGTTATATCAGTAGTGACAGTGTGTGTGTTATATCAGTAGTGACAGTGTGTGTGTATATCAGTGAGTGACAGTGTGTGTTGTGTTATATCAGTAGTGACAGTGTGTGTGTTATATCAGTAGTGACAGTGTGTGTTATATCAGTAGTGACAGTGTGTGTGTTATATCAGTAGTGACAGTGTGTGTGTTATATCAGTAGTGACAGTGTGTGCTATCAGTAGTGCCAGTGTGTTATTTCAGTAGTAGCCAGTGTGTGTTATTATCAGTAGTGACAGTGGTGTTTATATCAGTTAGTGACAGTGTGTGTGTTATATCAGTAGTGACAGTGTGTTATATCAGTAGTGACAGTGTGTGTGTTATATCAGTAGTGACAGCGTGTGTGTATTCAGTAGTGACAGTGTGTGTTATATCAGTAGTGACAGTGTGTGTTATATCAGTAGTGACAGTTGTGTGTTATTTCAGTGTGACAGTGTGTGTTATATCAGTAGTGACAGTGTGTGTGTTATATCAGTAGTGACAGTGTGTGTGTTATATCAGTAGTGACAGTGTGTGTGTATATATCAGTAGTGACAGTGAGTGTGTTATATCAGTAGTGACAGTGTGTGTGTTATATCAGTAGTGACAGTGTGTGTGTTATATCAGTAGTGACAGTGTGTGTGTTATATCAGTAGTGACAGTGTGTGTGTGTTATATCAGTAGTGACAGTGTGTGTTTATATCAGTAGTGACAGCGTGTGTGTTATATCAGTAGTGACAGTGTGTGTTTATATCAGTAGTGCCAGTGTGCTGTGTATATCAGTCTGTGCCAGTGTGTGTGTTATATCAAGTAGTGACAGTGTGTGTGTTATATCAGTAGTGACAGTGTGTGTGTTATATCAGTAGTGACATGCTGCTGGTGTGTATATCAGTAGTGACAGTGTGTGTGTATATATCAGTAGTGCCCAGTGTGTGTGTTATATCAGTAGTGACAGTGTGTGTTATATCAGTAGTGCCAGTGTGTGTGTCTATATCAGTAGTGACAGTGTGTGTGTTTTATCAGTAGTGACAGACGTGTGTTTATATCAGTAGTGACAGTGTGTGTTATATCAGTAGTGACAGTGTGTGTTAATATCAGTAGTGAGAGGTGGTGTGTTATATCAGTAAGTGACAGTGTGTGTGTTTATATCAGTAGTGACAGTGTGTGTGTTATATCAGTAGTGACAGCGTGTTTTTATATCAGTAGTGACAGTGGTGTGTTATATCAGTAGTGACAGTGTGTGTGTTATATCAGTAGTGAGTGTGTGTGTTATATCAGTAGTGACAGTGTGTGTGTTATATCAGTAGTGACAGTGTGTGTGTGTTATATCAGTAGTGACAGTGTGTGTGTGTTATATCAGTAGTGACAGTGTGTGTGTGTTATATCAGTAGTGACAGTGTGTGTGTTATATCAGTAGTGACAGAGTGTTATATCAGTAGTGACAGTGTGTGTGTTATATCAGTAGTGACAGTGTGTGTGTTATATCAGTAGTGACAGCGTGTGTGTTATATCAGTAGTGACAGTGTGTGTGTTATATCAGTAGTGACAGTGTGTGTTATATCAGTAGTGACAGTGTGTTATATCAGTAGTGACAGTGTGTGTGTTATATCAGTAGTGCCAGTGTGTGTTATATCAGTAGTGACAGCGTGTGTGTTATATCAGTAGTGACAGTGTGTGTGTTATATCAGTAGTGGCAGTGGTGTTTATCAGTAGTGACAGTGTGTGTGTTATATCAGTAGTGACAGTGTGTGTTTATATCAGTAGTGACAGTGTGTGTGTTATATCAGTAGTGACAGTGTGTGTTATTTCAGTAGACAGTGTGTGTGTTTATATCAGTAGTGACAGTGTGTGTTATATCAGTAGTGACAGTGTGTGTGTTATATCAGTAGTGACAGTGTGTGTGTTATATCAGTAGTGACAGTGTGTGTGTTTATATATCCTAGTGCCGTGTGTTATATCAGTAGTGACAGCGTGTGTTTATATCAGTAGTGACAGTGTGTGTTATATCAGTAGTGACAGTGTGTGTGTTATATCAGTAGTGACAGTGTGGTGTTTATCAGTAGTGACAGCGTGTGTTATATCAGTAGTGACAGTGTGTGTATATCAGTAGTGACAGTGTGTGTTATATCAGTAGTGACAGCGTGTGTGTTATATCAGTATGACAGTGTGTGTGTTTATCAGTAGTGACCGTGTGTGTGTTACTATCAGTAAGTGACAGAGTGTTTATATCAGTAGTGACAGAGTGTGTTATATCAGTAGTGACAGTGTGTGTGTTATATCAGTTAGTGACAGGTGTGTGTTATATCAGTAGTGACAGTGTGTGTGTTATATCAGTTGTGACAGTGTGTGTGTTATATCAGTAGTGACAGTGTGTGTGTTATATCAGGTAGTGACAGTGTGTGTTTATATCAGTAGTGACAGTGTGTGTGTTTTATCAGTAGTGACAGTGTGTGTGTTATATCAGTAGTGACAGTGTGTGTGTTATATCAGTAGTGCCAGCGTGTGTTATATCAGTAGTGACAGTGTGTGTGTTATATCAGTAGTGACAGTGTGTTATATCAGTAGTGACAGTGTGTGTTTTATATCAGTAGTGACATCTTGTGTTATATCAGTAGTGACAGTGTGTGTGTTATATCAGTAGTGACAGTGTGTGTGTTTATATCAGTAGTGACAGGGTGGTGTGTGTTATATCAGTAGTGACAGCGTGTTATATCAGTAGTGACAGTGTGTGTGTTATATCAGTAGTGACAGTGTGTGTGTTATATCAGTAGTGACAGCGTGTGTGTTATATCAGTAGAGACAGTGTGTGTGTTATAACAGTAGTGACAGTGTGTGTGTAATATCAGTAGTGACAGTGTGTGTGTTATATCAGTAGTGGACAGTGTGTGTTATATCAGTAGTGACAGTGTGTGATGTTATATCAGTAGTGACAGTGTGTGTGTTATATCAGTAGTGCCAGCGGTGTGTTATATCAGTAGTGACAGCGTGTGTTTTATATCAGTAGTGACAGTGTGTGTGTTATATCAGTAGTGACAGTGTGTGTGTTATATCTGTTGTGACAGTGTGTGTGTTATATCAGTAGTGACAGCGTGTGTTATATCAGTAGTGACAGTGTGTGTTATATCAGTAGTGACAGTGTGTGTTATATCAGTAGTGACAGCGTGTGTGTTATATCAGTAGTGACAGCGTGTGTGTTATATCAGTAGTGACAGTGTGTGTGTGTTATATCAGTAGTGACAGTGTGTGTGTGTTATATCAGTAGTGACAGTGTGTGTGTGTTATATCAGTAGTGACAGTGTGTGTGTGTTATATCAGTAGTGACAGTGTGTGTGTGTTATATCAGTAGTGACAGTGTGTGTGTGTTATATCAGTAGTGACAGTGTGTGTGTGTTATATCAGTAGTGACAGCGTGTTATATCAGTTGTGACAGTGTGTGTGTTATATCAGTAGTGACAGTGTGTGTGTTATATCAGTAGTGACAGCGTGTGTTATATCAGTAGTGACAGTGTGTGTGTTATATCAGTAGTGACAGTGTGTGTGTTATATCAGTAGTGACAGTGTGTGTGTGTTATATCAGTAGTGACAGTGTGTGTGTTATATCAGTAGTGACAGTGTGTGTTATATATCAGTAGTGACAGCGTGTGTGTTATATCAGTAGTGACAGCGTGTGTTATATCAGTAGTGACAGTGTGTGTGTTATATCAGTAGTGACAGTGTGTGTGTTATATCGTAGTGACAGTGTGTGTGTTATATCAGTAGTGACAGTGTAGTGGTGTTTATATCAGTAGTGACAGTGTGTGTGTTATATCAGTAGTGACAGGTGTGTGTGTTATATCAGTAGTGCAGTGTGTGTTTATATCAGTAGTGACAGTGTGTGTGTTATATCAGTAGTGACAGTGTGTGTGTTATATCAGTAGTGACAGTGTGTGGTGTGTTATATCAGTAGTGACAGTGTGTTGTGTTATATCAGTAGTGACAGTGAGTGTGTTATATCAGTGTGACAGTGTGTGTTAATATCAGTAGTGACAGTGTGTGTGTTATATCAGTAGTGCCAGTGTGTGTGTTATATCAGTAGTGACAGTGTTGTGTGTTATATCAGTAGTGCCAGCGTGTGTTATATCAGTAGTGACAGTGCGTGTGTTATATCAGTAGTGACAGTGTGTGTGTTATATCAGTAGTGCCAGTGTGTGTGTTATATCAGTAGTGCCAGTGTGTGTGTTATATCAGTAGTGACAGTGTGTGTGTTATATCAGTAGTGACAGTGTGTGTGTTATATCAGTAGTGACAGTGTGTGTGTTATATCAGTAGTGACAGCGTGTTATATCAGTAGTGACAGTGTGTGTTTATCAGTAGTGACAGTTGTGTGTGTATATCAGTAGTGACAGCGTGTGTGTTATATCAGTAGTGACAGTGTGTGTGTTATATCAGTAGTGACAGTGTGTGTGTTATATCAGTAGTGACAGTGTGTGTGTGTTATCAGTAGTGACAGTGTGTGTGTTATATCAGTAGTGACAGTGTGTGTGTTATATCAGTAGTGACAGTGTGTGTGTGTTATATCAGAAGTGACAGTGTGTGTTATATCAGTAGTGACAGTGTGTGTGTTATATCAGTAGTGACAGTGTGTGTGTTATATCAGTAGTGACAGTGTGTGTGTTATATCAGTAGTGACAGTGTGTGTTTATATCAGTAGTGACAGCGTGTGTGTTATATCAGTTGTGACAGCGTGTGTGTTATATCAGTAGTGCCAGTGTGTGTTATATCAGTAGTGACAGTGTGTGTGTTATATCAGTAGTGACAGTGTGTGTGTTATATCAGTAGTGACAGTGTGTGTGTTATATCAGTAGTGACAGTGTGTGTGTTATATCAGTAGTGACAGCGTGTGTGTTATATCAGTAGTGACAGTGTGTGTTATATCAGTAGTGACAGTGTGTGTGTTATATCAGTAGTGACAGTGTGTGTTATCAGTAGTGACAGTGTGTGTGTTATATCAGTAGTGACATGCGTGTGTTATATCAGTAGTGACAGTGTGTGGTTATATCAGTAGTGACAGTGTGTGTGTTATATCAGTAGTGCCAGCGTGTGTTATATCAGTAGTGACAGCGTGTGTTATATCAGTAGTGACAGTGTGTGTGTTATATCAGTAGTGCCAGTGTGTGTGTTATATCAGTAGTGCCAGTGTGTGTTATATCAGTAGTGACAGTGTGTGTGTTATATCAGTAGTGACAGTGTGTGTTTATATCAGTAGTGACAGTGTGTGTGTTATATCAGTAGTGACAGTGTGTGTGTTATATCAGTAGTGACAGCGTGTTATATCAGTAGAGACAGTGTGTGTTATATCAGTAGTGACAGTGTGTGTGTTATATCAGTAGTGACAGTGTGTGTTATAACAGTAGTGACAGTGTGTGTTATATCAGTAGTGACAGTGTGTGTGTTATATCAGTAGTGACAGTGTGTGTTTATATCAGTAGTGACAGCGTGTTATATCAGTAGTGACAGTGTGTGTGTTATATCAGTAGTGACAGTGTGTGTGTTATATCAGTAGTGACAGTGTGTGTGTTATATCAGTAGTGCCAGTGTGTGTGTTATATCAGTAGTGACAGTGTGTGTTATATCAGTAGTGACAGTGTGTGTTATATCAGTAGTGCCAGCGTGTGTTATATCAGTAGTGACAGTGTGTGTGTTATATCAGTAGTGACAGTGTGTGTTATATCAGTAGTGCCAGTGTGTGTTATATCAGTAGTGACAGTGTGTGTGTTATATCAGTAGTGACAGTGTGTGTGTTATATCAGTAGTGACAGTGTGTGTGTTATATCGTAGTGACAGTGTGTGTTTATATCAGTAGTGCCAGTGTGTGTGTTATATCAGTAGTGACAGTGTGTGTTATATCAGTAGTGACAGTGTGTGTGTTATATCAGTAGTGACAGTGTGTGTGTTATATCAGTAGTGACAGTGTGTGTGTTATATCAGTAGTGACAGCGTGTGTTATATCAGTAGTGACAGTGTGTGTGTTATATCAGTAGTGACAGTGTGTGTGTTATATCAGTAGTGACAGTGTGTGTGTTATCAGTAGTGACAGTGTGTGTGTTATATCAGTAGTGACAGTGTGTGTGTTATATCAGTAGTGACAGTGTGTGTTATATCAGTAGTGACAGTGTGTGTGTATATCAGTAGTGACAGTGTGTGGTTATATCAGTAGTGACAGTGTGTGTTATATCAGTAGTGCCAGAGTGATGTGGTTATATCAGTAGTGACTGTGTGTGTGTTATATCAGTAGTGACAGTGTGTGTGTTATATCAGTAGTGATGTGTGTGTGTGTATATCGAGTAGTGCCAGTGTGTGTGTTATATCAGTATGCCAGAGTGTGTGTTATATCAGTAGTGACAGTGTGTGTGTTATATCAGTCTGACAGTGTGTTATATCAGTAGTGACAGCGTGGTGTATATCAGTAGTGACAGTGTGTGTGTTATATCAGTAGTGACAGTGTGTGTTATATCAGTAGTGACAGTGTGTGTTTTTATCAGTAGTGACAGTGTGTGTTATATCAGTAGTGACAGTGTGTGTTATATCAGTAGTGACAGCGTGTGTGTTATATCAGTAGTGACAGTGTGTGTGTTATATCAGTAGTGACAGTGTGTGTGTTATATCAGTAGTGACAGTGTGTGTGTTATATCAGTAGTGCCAGTGTGTGTTATATCAGTAGTGCCAGTGTGTGTTATATCTAGTGCAGTGTGTGTTATATCAGTAGTGACAGTGTGTGTGTATATCAGTAGTGACAGTGTGGTGTTTATATCATAGTGACAGCGTGTGTGTTTATATCAGTAGTGACAGTGTGTGTGTTATATCAGTAGTGACAGTGTGTGTGTATATCAGTAGTGACAGTGTGTGTTATATCAGTAGTGCCAAGAGTGTTTTATATCAGTAGTGCAGCGTGTGTGTTATATCAGTAGTGACAGTGTGTGTTATATCAGTAGTGACAGTGTGTGTTATATCAGTAGTGCCAGCGTGTGTGTTATATCAGTAGTGACAGCGTGTGTGTTATATCAGTAGTGACAGTGTGTGTGTTATATCAGTAGTGACAGTGTGTTATATCAGTAGTGACAGTGTGTGTGTTATATCAGTAGTGACAGTGTGTGTGTTATTATCATAGTGAGAGTGTGTGTTATATCAGTAGTGACAGTGTGTGTGTTATATCAGTAGTGACAGTGTGTTTTTTATCAGTAGTGACAGTGTGTTATATCAGTAGTGACAGTGTGTGTTATATCAGTAGTGACAGTGTGTGTGTTATAGTAGTGACAGCGTGTTTATATCAGTAGTGACAGTGTGTGTTATCAGTAGTGACAGTGTGTGTTATATCAGTAGTGACAGCGTGTGTGTTATATCAGTAGTGACAGTGTGTCTATATCAGTAGTGACAGTGTGTGTATATATCAGTAGTGACAGTGTGTGTGTATATCAGTAGTGACAGCGTGTGTGTTATATCAGTAGTGACAGTGTGTGTGTTATATCTAGTGACAGTGTGTGTGTTATATCAGTAGTGACAGTGTGTGTGTTATATCAGTAGTGACAGTGTGTGTGTTATATATCAGTAGTGACAGTGTGTGTGTTATATCAGTAGTGACAGTGTGTGTGTTATATCAGTAGTGACAGTGTGTGTGTTATATCAGTAGTGACAGTGTGTTATATATCAGTAGTGACAGCGTGTGTGTTATATCAGTTAGTGACAGTGTGTGTTATATCAGTAGTGCCAGTGTGTGTGTTATATCAGTAGTGACAGTGTGTGTGTTATATCAGTAGTGACAGTGTGTGTGGTATATCAGTAGTGACAGTGTGTGTGTTATATCAGTAGTGACAGTGTGTGTTTATATCAGTAGTGCCAGTGTGTGTGTTATCTGTAGTGCGAGTGTGTGTGTTATATCAGTAGTGACAGTGTGTGTGTTATATCAGTAGTGCCAGTGTGTGTGTTATATCAGTAGTGACAGTGTGTGTGTGTATATCAGTAGGACAGCGTGTGTGTTATATCAGTATGTCAGTGTGTGGTGTTATATCAGTGTGTCAGTGTGTGTGTTTATATCAGTGTGTCACTGAGTGTGTTTATATCAGTATGTCAGTGTGTGTGTTATATCAGTGTGTCAGTGTGTGTGTTATATCAGTAGTGCAGTGTGTGTGTTTATATCAGTAGTGACAGTGTGTTATATCAGTAGTGACAGTGTGTGTGTTATATCATAGTGA